>NW_022262944.1:0-106337 GCF_002021735.2 Oncorhynchus kisutch | reverse complement strand
GGGGTTGAATGGAGCTGAAGGGTGGACTGGATGGTGTTTAGAGACAGATGGAGGGGGGTTGAATGGAGCTGAAGGGACTGGATGGTGTTTAGAGACAGATGGGGGAGGGGTTGAATGGAGCTGAAGGGACTGGATGGTGTTTAGAGACAGATGGGAGGGGTTGAATGGAGCTGAAGGGACTGGATGGGTTTAGAGACAGATGGGAGGGGTTGAATGGAGCTGAAGGGACTGGATGGTGTGTTTAGAGAGATGGGAGGGGTTGAATGGAGCTGAAGGTGGGACTGGATGGTGTTAGAGACAGATGGGAGGGGTTGAATGGAGCTGAAGGGGGACTGGATGGTGTTAGAGATGGGGAGGGTTGAATGGAGCTGAAGGGTGGGACTGGATGGTGTTTAGAGACAGATGGGAGGGGTTGAATGGAGCTGAAGGGACTGGATGGTGTTAGAGATGGGAGGGGTTGAATGGAGCTGAAGGGTGGGACTGGATGGTGTTAAGAGATGGAAGGGGTTGAATGGAGCTGAAGGACTGGATGGTGTTTAGAGACAGATGGGAGGGGTTGAATGGAGCTGAAGGGTGGGATGGATGGTGTTAGAGACAGATGGAGGGGTTGAATGGAGCTGAAGGGACTGGATGGTGTTTAGATACAGATGGGAGGGGTTGAATGGAGCTGAAGGGACTGGATGGTGTTTAGAGACAGATGGAGGGTTGAATGGAGCTGAAGGGTGGGACTGGATGGTGTTTAGAGACAGATGGGAGGGGTGAATGGAATGAGCTGAAGGGACCGGATGGTGTTTAGAGACAGATGGGAGGGGTTGAATGGAGCTGAAGGGACTGGATGGTGTTTAGAGACAGATGGGAGGGGTTGAATGGAGCTGAAGGGTGGGACTGGATGGTGTTTAGAGACAGATGGGAGGGTTGAATGGAGCTGAAGGGACCGGATGGTGTTTAGAGACAGATGGGAGGGGTTGAATGGAGCTGAAGGGACTGGATGGTGTTTAGAGACAGATGGGAGGGGTTGAATGGAGCTGAAGGGTGGGACTGGATGGTGTTAAGAGATGGGAGGGGTTGAATGGAGCTGAAGGGGCTGGATGGTGTTAAGAGATGGAGGGGTTGAATGGAGCTGAAGGGTGGGACTGGATGGTGTTAAGAGATGGAAGGGGGTTGAATGGAGCTGAAGGGTGGGACTGGATGGTGTTTAGAGACAGATGGGGGGGTTGAATGGAGCTGAAGGACTGGATGGTGTTTAGAGACAGATGGGAGGGGTTGAATGGAGCTGAAGGGTGGGACTGGATGGTGTTAAGAGATGGAAGGGGTTGAATGGAGCTGAAGGGTGGGACTGGATGGTGTTTAGAGACAGATAGGAGGGGTTGAATGGAGCTGAAGGGACTGGATGGTGTTAAGAGACAGATGGGAGGGGTTGAATGGAGCTGAAGGGACTGGATGGTGTTTAGAGACAGATGGGCGGGGTTGAATGGAGCTGAAGGGACTGGATGGTGTTAAGAGACAGATGGGAGGGGTTGAATGGAGCTGAAGGGACTGGATGGTGTTTAGAGACAGATGGGAGGGGTTGAATGGAGCTGAAGGGACTGGATGGTGTTTAGAGACAGATGGGAGGGGTTGAATGGAGCTGAAGGGACTGGATGGTGTTTAGAGACAGATGGGAGGGGTTGAATGGAGCTGAAGGGTGGGACAGGATGGTGTTTAGAGACAGATGGAAGGGGTTGAATGGAGCTGAAGGGTGGGACTGGATGGTGTTAAGAGATGGAAGGGGTTGAATGGAGCTGAAGGGTGGGACTGGATGGTGTTTAGAGACAGATAGGAGGGGTTGAATGGAGCTGAAGGGACTGGATGGTGTTTAGAGACAGATGGGAGGGGTTGAATGGAGCTGAAGGGACTGGATGGTGTTTAGAGACAGATGGGAGGGGTTGAATGGAGCTGAAGGGACTGGATGGTGTTTAGAGACAGATGGGAGGGGTTGAATGGAGCTGAAGGGACTGGATGGTGTTTAGAGACATATGGGAGGGTTGAATGGAGCTGAAGGGTGGACTGGATGGTGTTTAGAGACAGATGGGAGGGGTTGAATGGAGCTGAAGGGACTGGATGGTGTTAAGAGATGGGAGGGGTTGAATGGAGCTGAAGGGTGGGACTGGATGGTGTTTAGAGACAGATAGGAGGGGTTGAATGGAGCTGAAGGGACTGGATGGTGTTTAGAGATGGAGGGGTTGAATGGAGCTGAAGGGTGGGACTGGATGGTGTTAAGAGATGGAAGGGGTTGAATGGAGCTGAAGGGACTGGATGGTGTTTAGAGACAGATGGGAGGGGTTGAATGGAGCTGAAGGGTGGGACTGGATGGTGTTTAGAGACAGATGGGAGGGGTTGAATGGAGCTGAAGGGACTGGATGGTGTTTAGAGACAGATGGGAGGGGTTGAATGGAGCTGAAGGGACTGGATGGTGTTTAGAGACAGATGGGAGGGGTTGAATGGAGCTGAAGGGTGGGACTGGATGGTGTTTAGAGACAGATGGGAGGGGTTGAATGGAGCTGAAGGGACTGGATGGTGTTTAGAGACAGATGGGAGGGGTTGAATGGAGCTGAAGGGACTGGATGGTGTTTAGAGACAGATGGGAGGGGTTGAATGGAGCTGAAGGGTGGGACTGGATGTGTATTAGAGACAAGATGGGAGGGGGTTGAATGGAGCTGAAGGTGACGCGGATGGGTGTTTCGAAGACAGATGGAGGGGTTGAATGGAGCTGAAAGGGAGGGACTGGATGGTGTTTAGAAGAACGGAGTGGGAGGGGTGTTAATGGAGGCTGAAAGGGTGGGACTAGGATTGTGTTAAGAGAGGGAGGGAGGGGTTGAATGGAGCTGAAGGGGCTGGATGGTGTTGAAGAGATGGAAGGGGTTGAAATGGAGCTGAAGGGTGGGACTGGAATGGTGTATAGAAGATGAGATGGGTTGGAATGGAGCTGAAGGTGGGACTACTGGATGTGTTGAGAGACAGATGGGAGGGGTTGAATTGAGCGGAAGGGACTGGATGGTGTTAAGAGACAGATGGAAGGGTTGAATGGAGCTGAAGTGGTGGGACTGGATGGTGTTAGAGATGGAAGGGGTTGAATGGAGCTGGAAGGGTGGGACTGGATGGTGTTTAGAGACAGATAGGAGGGGTTGAATGGAGCTGAAGGGACTGGATGGTGTTAAGAGACAGATGGGAGGGGTTGAATGGAGCTGAAGGGACTGGATGGTGGTTTAGAGACAGATGGCGGGGTTGAATGGAGCTGAAGGGACTGATGGTGTTAAGAGACAGATGGGAGGGGGTGAATGGAGCTGAAGGGACTGGATGGTGTTTAGAGACAGATGGGAGGGTTGATGGGAGCTGAAGGGACTGGATGGTGTTTAGAGACAGATGGGAGGGGTTTGAATGGAGCGAAGGGACTGGATGGTGTTAAGAAGACAGATGGGAGGGGTTGAATGGAGCTGAAGGGTGGGGACAGGATGGTGTTTAGAGCAGATGGAAGGGGTTGAATGGAGGGCTGAAGGTGTGGGACTGGATGGTGTTAAGAGATGGAAGGGGTTGAATGAGCTGAGGGGTGGGACTGGATGGTGTTTAGAGACGAGATAGGAGGGGTTGATGGGGCTGAAGGGACTGGATGGTGTTAAGAAGACAGATGGGAGGGGTTGAATGGATGCTGAAGGGACTGGATGGGTGTTTAGAGACAGATGGAGGGGTTTGAATGGAGTCTGAAAGGGACTGGATGGTGTTTAGAGACAGATGGGAGGGGTTGAATGGAGCTGAAGGGACTGGATGGTGTTTTAGAGACATATGGGAGGGGGTTGAAATGGAGCTGAAGGGTGGGACAGGATGGTTGTTAGGAGACAGATGGGAGGGGTTGAATGGAGCTGAAGGGACTGGATGGTGTTAAGAGATGGGAGGGGTTGAATGGAGCTGAAGGGTGGGACTGGATGGTGTTTAGAGACAGATAGGAGGGGTTGAATGGAGCTGAAGGGACTGGATGGTGTTTAGAGATGGGAGGGGTTGAATGGAGCTGAAGGGTGGGACTGGATGGTGTTAAGAGATGGAAGGGGTTGAATGGAGCTGAAGGGACTGGATGGTGTTAGAGACAGATGGAGGGGTTGAATGGAGCTGAAGGGTGGGACTGTATGGTGTTTAGAGACAGATGGGAGGGGTTGAATGGAGCTGAAGGGACTGGATGGTGTTTAGATACAGATGGGAGGGGTTGAATGGAGCTGAAGGGACTGGATGGTGTTTAGAGACAGATGGGAGGGGTTGAATGGAGCTGAAGGGTGGGACTGGATGGTGTTTAGAGACAGATGGGAGGGGTTGAATGGAGCTGAAGGGACCGGATGGTGTTTAGAGACAGATGGGAGGGGTTGAATGGAGCTGAAGGGACTGGATGGTGTTTAGATACAGATGGGAGGGGTTGAATGGAGCTGAAGGGACCGGATGGTGTTTAGAGACAGATGGGAGGGGTTGAATGGAGCTGAAGGGACTGGATGGTGTTTAGAGACAGATGGGAGGGGTTTAATGGAGCTGAAGGGTGGGACTGGATGGTGTTAAGAGATGGGAGGGGTTGAATGGAGCTGAAGGGCTGGATGGTGTTAAGAGATGGAAGGGGTTGAATGGAGCTGAAGGGTGGGACTGGATGGTGTTAGAGATGGAAGGGGTTGAATGGAGCTGAAGGGTGGGACTGGATGGTGTTTAGAGACAGATGGGAGGGGTTGAATGGAGCTGAAAGGACTGGATGGTGTTTAGAGACAGATGGGAGGGGTTGAATGGAGCTGAAGGGACTGGATGGTGTTAAGAGACAGATGGGAGGGGTTGAATGGAGCTGAAGGGACTGGATGGTGTTTAGAGACAGATGGGCGGGGTTGAATGGAGCTGAAGGGACTGGGGTGGTGTTTAGAGACAGATGGGAGGGGTTGAATGGAGCTGAAGGGACTGGATGGTGTTAAGAGACAGATGGAAGGGGTTGAATGGAGCTGAAGGGTGGGACTGGATGGTGTTAAGAGATGGAAGGGGTTGAATGGAGCTGAAGGGTGGGACTGGATGGTGTTTAGAGACAGATAGGAGGGGTTGAATGGAGCTGAAGGGACTGGATGGTGTTAAGAGACAGATGGGAGGGGTTGAATGGAGCTGAAGGGACTGGATGGTGTTTAGAGACAGATGGGAGGGGTTGAATGGAGCTGAAGGGACTGGATGGTGTTAGAGACAGATGGGAGGGGTTGAATGGAGCTGAAGGGACTGGATGGTGTTTAGAGACAGATGGGAGGGGTTGAATGGAGCTGAAGGGTGGGACAGGATGGTGTTTAGAGACAGATGGGAGGGGTTGAATGGAGCTGAAGGGACTGGATGGTGTTAAGAGATGGGAGGGGTTGAATGGAGCTGAAGGGTGGGACTGGATGGTGTTTAGAGACAGATAGGAGGGGTTGAATGGAGCTGAAGGGACTGGATGGTGTTAAGAGACAGATGGGAGGGGTTGAATGGAGCTGAAGGGACTGGATGGTGTTTAGAGACAGATGGGAGGGGTTGAATGGAGCCGAAGGGACTGGATGGTGTTTAGAGACAGATGGGAGGGGTTGAATGGAGCTGAAGGGACTGGATGGTGTTTAGAGACAGATGGGAGGGGTTGAATGGAGCTGAAGGGACTGGATGGTGTTTAGAGACAGATGGGAGGGGTTGAATGGAGCTGAAGGGACTAATAACAACAAGATAACAGATGTAAAACATACAGGGTCTGTAAAATGTATACAGGTTCAGAAATGTTGTGAAATAACACAGTTTCAAATATATGGCAAATTGGATGGACATCAGAAATAGAGGAAGGACTAAAAACAAAACTATTGTAAAATAGATTTCTTGTTTATTAGTTTACTTCAATAAGGGGAGGGAGGGGGGGGGTTAAAGGAAGGTATATTCTAAAAAGATGTGTGTTTGTATGTAGGTGTATGTAGGTATGTGTATGTATGTAGGTATGTATGTAGGTATGTATGTGTGTATGTATGTGTATGTTCTATGTATGTAGGTATGTGTATGTAGGTATGTGTATGTAGGTATGTGTATGTATGTATGTATGTATGTATGTGTATGTAGGTATGTAGGTATGTAGGTATGTGTATGTATGTAGGTATGTGTATGTATGTATGTATGTAGGTATGTATGTATGTAGGTATGTATGTATGTAGGTATGTGTATGTATGTATGTAGGTATGTATGTATGTAGGTATGTGTATGTAGGTATGTATGTGTATGTAGGTATGTAGGTACGTGTATGTATGCGTATGTAGGTATGTGTATGTATGTAGGTATGTATGTAGGTATGTGCATGTATGTATGTAGGTATGTGTATGTATGTATGTGTATGTATGTAGGTATGTGTATGTATGTAGGTATGTGCATGTATGTAGGTATGTAGGTATGTGTATGTATTAGGTATGCGTATGTGTGTATGTATATAGGTATGTATGTAGGTATGCGTATGTATGTATGTGTATGTATGTATGTAGGTATGTGTATGTATGTATGTAGGTATGTATGTAGGTATGCGTATGTATGTATGTGTATGTATGTAGGTATGTGTATGTATGTAGGTATGTATGTATGTATGTAGGTATGTATGTAGGTATGTGTATGTATGTAGGTATGTGTATGTAGGTATGTGTATGTATGTATGTAGGTATGTGTATGTAGGTATGTAGGTATGTGTATGTATGTAGGTATGTGTATGTATGTATGTAGGTATGTATGTATGTAGGTATGTGTATGTATGTATGTAGGTATGTATGTATGTAGGTATGTGTATGTAGGTATGTATGTGTATGTAGGTATGTAGGTATGTGTATGTATGCGTATGTAGGTATGTGTAGGTATGTAGGTATGTATGTAGGTATGTATGTAGGTATGTAGGTATGTGTATGTATGTAGGTATGTATGTAGGTATGTATGTAGGTATGTGTATGTATGTAGGTATGTATGTAGGTATGTGTATGTATGTAGGTATGTGTGTATGTATGTATGTATGTGTATGTAGGTATGTATGTGTATGTAGGTATGTGTATGTATGTAGGTATGTGTATGTATGTAGGTATGTATGTAGGTATGTATGTATATGTATGTATGTGTATGTATGTATGTGCATGTATGTAGGTATGTGTATGTATGTATGTAGGTATGTGTATGTATGTATGTAGGTATGTATGTATGTATGTAGGTATGTATGTATGTATGTGCATGTATGTGTATGTATGTATGTAGGTATGTGTATGTATGTAGGTATGTGTATGTATGTAGGTATGTGCATGTATGTAGGTATGTATGTATGTAGGTATGTGTATGTATGTAGGTATGCGTATGTGTGTATGTATGTAGGTATGTATGTAGGTATGCGTATGTATGTATGTGTATGTATGTAGGTATGTGTATGTATGTATGTAGGTATGTATGTAGGTATGCGTATGTATGTATGTGTATGTATGTAGGTATGTGTATGTAGGTATGCATGTATGTATGTAGGTATGTGTATGTATGTAGGTATGCGTATGTATATGTATGTAGGTATGTATGTATGTGTATGTATGTATGTATGTGTGTATATGTGTATGTATGTATGTGTATATATGTGTGTGTATGTATGTGTGTATATGCAGACAATTGCATTGATGGAAGCGACAATCTATCCGCAATGTTAAAGCTGATCCGCACCTCCTAAATTTGTGTTGTTATTGCAAATAGTCAGGAATGATTCGCAATTAAGGAGTTTTTTTTCCAATATGAAAAGTGGATGAATAACAGATTTGCCTCATTAATCTATTCTAGTCCAATCAGGATGATCCATACTTCTTTAAAAAATATTTATATCAATTTACTTACAGGCAACAAATGATCAAATCATTTTGGTAGGAGACTATAACACAGTTTTAAGTACCTCAATGGACCGTAAAGGAAATCACTCATCACCGTGCCCTTACGGAGATCACAAATATTATGGACTCATTAGAAATAGTTGATATTTACGGATTAAAAAACCCTGACCTAGTGAGAGATTCATGGAGGAGACTTAATCAAGCTAGTCGTCTTAACTACTTTCTTGTCTCTTTCTCTCTCGCAGGTTAAAGTATTAATAGGAGACAGAATGCGATCTGATCTTCGTCTAATAAGCCTCCCATGTGGACGGGGATATTGGACATTTTTATCAGAGTTTACTGGAGGACAATTTATTTTTAACTAAGATTTTAAAAATCATTTATAACTGAGTATTTCCAGTACAATATAGGTTCAGCAAATCCCCTTATTGTTTGGGAGACCTTTAACTGTACCTTCAGAGGTCATTCAACATTCATCAATAATAAAAAAGCAGTTCCTGTCCGAAGAGACAAAACCAACAAGGGAAATCCATGAACTAATAGTACAGGTAGATGCTATAAAAACTACAGAGATACATGAACTAATAGTACAGGTAGATGCTATAAAAACTACAGAGATACATGAACTAATAGTACAGGTAGATGCTATAAAAACTACAGAGATACATGAACTAATAGTACAGGTAGATGCTATAAAAACTACAGAGATACATGAACTAATAGTACAGGTAGATGCTATAAAAACTACAGAGATACATGAACTAATAGTACAGGTAGATGCTATAAAAACTACAGAGATACATGAACTAATAGTACAGGTAGATGCTATAAAAACTACAGAGATACATGAACTAATAGTACAGGTAGATGCTATAAAAACTACAGAGATACATGAACTAATAGTACAGGTAGATGCTATAAAAACTACAGAGATACATGAACTAATAGTACAGGTAGATGCTATAAAAACTACAGAGATACATGAACTAATAGTACAGGTAGATGCTATAAAAACTACAGAGATACATGAACTAATAGTACAGGTAGATGCTATAAAAACTACAGAGATACATGAACTAATAGTACAGGTAGATGCTATAAAAACTACAGAGATACATGAACTAATAGTACAGGTAGATGCTATAAAAACTACAGAGATACATGAACTAATAGTACAGGTAGATGCTATAAAAACTACAGAGATACATGAACTAATAGTACAGGTAGATGCTATAAAAACTACAGACATACATGAACTAATAGTACAGGTAGATGCTATAAAAACTACAGAGATACATGAACTAATAGTACAGGTAGATGCTATAAAAACTACAGAGATACATGAACTAATAGTACAGGTAGATGCTATAAAAACTACAGAGATACAAAATGAGAGGGAAAATAACTAGAGGAACTTATTCCAGAACTAATGTAAAATATTACAAAAATTAAAGCCAACTGGGTGGAATATGGATGAAAATGCACCAACTTCTTCCTGAATCTCCAACACTGGAACCTAAAATAACCTGCGAAACTCTTTACTAAAGACTTCGTCATTTATGATTCTCCAAATTATATTTTAAAAGAGGACGCTAAATATTTGAAGCAAATGTTCTCTATTCTGTCTCATCCTCACCCTCTGAATGATGAGGAATCCTTTCAACAAAAAGAAGAACCGTGCGAAGGCCAAATTACAGAGGAATACCTTTTTGAGGCTATTAAATCCTTTCAGTCTGGAAAAACCACAGGGCTTGATGGCATACCGGTAGATGTATATCAAGCCTTTTTTGATTTACTCAAAGCTCCATTGTTAGTTTGTTTTAACTACACCTATAGAAATTGTAGTCTGTCAGGTACTCAGCTGGAAGGTCTGATTTCACTATTATTAAAACAAGACCCACATGGCAAATATAAAGATCCAATCTATCAAAAAAAAAAACTGAAGGCCCCTTAAACTTCAACGTTGTGATGCAAAAATACTAGCGAAATGCATAGTACTCAGAATTTAAAAGGTTTTACCAGGTATTGTTTATCCTGATCAGACAGGTTTTTTACATGGACGATACATTGGAGATAAACTACTAGAAATAATAGAAAACATGAAACATTGAAGAAGCCAGGCCTGGTATTTTTTGCAAATTTTGAAAATGCCTTTGATAAAGTAAGACTGGATTTTATTTATAAATGCCAGGATTTTGGGGGGAGGGGATCATTCTCTTATAAAATGGGTAAAAAATAATGTTTCGCAACCCCAGGTGTAAATGAGTAAATAGCTGCTACTTCTCAGAGTTTTGAATTGTCAAGAGGAGGTAAACAAGGGTGTCCGCTGTCACCAAATCCATTCGTTATGGCCATCGAATTGCTCGCTATTAAAATCAGATCAAATAACACCATTAGAGGATTAGAAATCCAAGGCTTAATAACAAAGATGTTTTCCGATGACTCAAGTTTAATGTTAAGTCTGCAAGCTAGATCCCTAAAATGTCTCATTGAAGATCTCGATAACTTTTATGGGCTCTCTGGACTTAACCTTTTAGGGATAGTGGGCAGCATTTTCACATTGGATGAATTGCGTGCCCAGAGTGAACTGCCTCCTACTCTGTCCCAGATGCTAATATATGCATATTATTATTACTATTGGATAGAAAACACTCTGAAGTTTCTAAAACTGTTTGAATTATGTCTGTGAGTATAACTTAACTCACAGGGCAGGCAAACTTCCAAACAGGAAGTGGAAATTCTGGGGCTGGTTGATTTTCAACTCATCGCCTATTCAAATAAGATATGGATCTGTTTGCACTTCCTACGCCTTCCACTGGATGTAAACAGTCAGTAGAACGTGGAATGAAGCCTCTAGTGTGATGTGGGACCGGATGGCAGCTATTTAAGTCCCTGGTCTGGCAGAATGCCAGTCATTATATCGCCTTATGTTCCATTACTCTGTAGACTAAAAGGATGCTCCGGTTGGAACGTTATTGGATATATATGATAATAACATCCTGAAGATTGATTCTCTACTTAGTTTGACCAGTTTATTCGACCTGGAATATAACTTTTTGAAGTTTTTGTCCGAGTTCGCCTGGACCAGGGCCAGCTTTTGGACATGTGAACTAACTGTGCTAGCAAAAGTAGCTAATTGGACAGTAGTAATGGATATTATCGAACAAAACAACGATTCATTGTGGAACTAGGATTCCTTGCACTGCATTCTGATGAAAGATCATCAAAGGTAAGGGAATATTTATGATGTAATTTCGTATTTCTGTTGACTCCAACATGGCGGAGAAATATATTTACTTCTGAGCGCCGTCTCAGATTATTGAATGGTATGCTTTTTTTCGTAACGTAAAAAAAAAATCTGACAGCGGTTGCATTAAGAACCAGTGTATCTTTAATTATATGTAAACCATGTATCTTTCGTCAAAGTTTATGATGAGTGTTTCTGTTATATGACGTGTCTCTGTAATTACTCCGGATATTTTGGAGGCATTTCTTAACATGGCGCCAATGTTAACCGAGATTTGTGGATATAAATATGCATATTATCGAACAAAACATACATGTATTGTGTAACATGATGTCATATGATGAAGATTATCAAAGGTTAGGGATTAATTTTATCTCTAATTCTGCTTTTGTGACTATCTTTGGCTGGGAAAAATGGCTGTGTTTTTTGGATTTGGTGGTGATCTGACATAAATATTTAAAAAATTACTCTTCACTGACGAGTCACGGTTTTGTCTCACCAGGGGTGAGCTTGTTGCCACCAGCCATACTGCTCGTTCTATGCATGATGACTGGAATGCCAGTGTTCTGCCATGGCCAGCAAAGATTCCGGATCTCAATCCCATTGAGCACGTCGAGGACCTGTTTGATCGGAGGATGAGGGCTAAAGCCATTCACCCCCAGAGGCAAATCTAGTGCAGTCCATGAGGAGGAGATGCACTGCATTACTTAATGCAGCTGGTGGCCACACCAGATACTGACTGCTACTTTTGATTTTGAATCCCCCTTTGTTCAGGGACACATTGTTACATTTGTGTTAGTCACGTGTCTGTGAAACTTGTTTAGTTTGTTGTTGAATCTTGTGTAAATATTTGTATGAACATATGTTAAGTTTGCTGAAAATAAACGCAGTTGACAGTGAGAGGATGTTTCTTTTGTTGCTGAGTATATTTATAGTTACTATCAGTTTTAGGATCATCTACCCAAAATATTTCTTCTTATTTTTTACTTTACCCAAAATGTCATGACATGTCATAGTCAAAATTTTGAAAACCTGTGATCGTCTAAATAAGAAATTGGTCCATTTAAACAGCATGTGCCGAACCCTTTCAACAACGGGGAGATGTTACTGATGTGCTTTGTGTCTTCGACGTAAAAACAAGTTTTGGACTTCCACGCAAAATTACTTTACAATTTTTTGTTCAAGGAAGTGTGTAGGTCGGATTCTGTATCGTACAGCTATGAAAATTATATATTTAGAACCACCTGCTCTATTGGATTCCAGCGACATCTGTGTCTTGAGTGTCCGAGAACTGTTTCTTTTTTGTGTTCTGACTTGTAAAACAGGATGAATAAAATAAGTAATGTAAACATATCAGTAATTACCAAGAAGCGCTACATTTTGTTTTAAAATCACACCAAGATTGTTAAAACTGGCCTCAGGTTATTGAGGGATCTAATTAGGATTTACCCTTGTAGTAAGGATATTTTATCATGTGGAGGTTTAATTCAGGTCTCTATTTAAATAAACACTCTGTCTTTGACAGGAGAAAGACCAGACTCCCAGGAACCAGAGACGTCCAAACCAACAAGACGACACCACTGCTCCCACTGTGGAAAGGGTTTTAAACAGTTACGGGACCTGAAACAACATGAGAGAATACATACAGGAGAAAAGCCGTACCACTGTGCCCAGTGTGGAAAGAATTTTAACCACAAAGGATACCTGAAACAACATGAGAGAATACACACAGGGGAGAAGCCTTACCACTGTTCCCAGTGTGGAAAGAGCTATAACCAGAGAGGATATCTGAAAAAACATGAGAGAATTCATACAGGGAGGAGTTTTAACCAGAAAGGACACCTGATGCAACACGAGAGAATACATCCAGGGGAGAAGCCATACCACTGCTCACAGTGTGCAAAGAGGTTTACAAGGTTAGGGGGCCTGAAAATACACGAGACAATACATACGGGAGAAAAGCCGTACCACTGCTCCCAGTGTGGAAAGGGTTGTAACCACATAAGTGGCCTGAAAAGACATGAGAGAATACACACAGGGGAGAAGCCTTACCACTGCTCCCAGTGTGGAAAAAGTTTTACCCAGTTATGTAACCTGAAAACACACGAGAGAATACACACAGGGGTGAAGCCTTACCCCTGCTCCCAGTGTGACAAGAGTTTTAAGGAGTTAGGTAACCTGAGAAGACATGAGATAAACCACACAGGAGGTAAGGATGTAGACTGTTGAACAGTAGGACATAGGACAGGTGTAGGCCTCTGAACACAAGGACATAGTAGAGGAGAATGCCCAATAAATTGTGGGGCAGTAGGATCGTAGTCCTTCTTTCGTTCTTAAAGCGTTTGAGCCAATCGGTTGTAATGTGACATGGTAAGGGGTGTTATACAGAAGATAGCCCTATTTGTTAAAAATATTAATTCAATATTAGGGCAAGAACAGCTCAAATAAGCAAAGAGAAACAACAGTCCGTCATTACTTTAAGACATGAAGTAAGTCGATCCGTTTCTTCATGTGCAAAACTATCAAGCGCTCTGATGACCGCCACAGGAAAGGAAGACCCAGAATGACTTCTGCTGCAGAGGATAAGTTCATTAGAGTTATCAGCCCCAGAAATTGCAGCCCAAATAAATGTTTCACAGAGTTCAAGTAACAGACACATCTCAAAATCAGCTGTTCAGAGGAGACTGTGTGAATCAGTCCTTCATGGTCGAATTGCTGCAAAGAAACCACTGCTAAAGGGTCACCACTAAGAATAAGAGACTTGCTTGGGCCAGGAAACACGAGCAATGGACATTAGACCGGTAGATATCTGTCCTTTGGTCTATTGAGTCCAAATTTGAGATTTTTGGTTCCAACCGCCATGACTTTATGAGATGCAGAGTAGGTTAATCTCCACGTGTGGTTCCCACCGTGAAGCATGGAGGAGGAGGTGTGATGGTGCTTTGCTGTTGACACTGTCAGTGATTTTATTTCAAGTTAATGGCACACTTAACCAGCATGGCTACCACAGCATTCTGCAGCGATATCCATCTGTTTTGGGCTTAGTGGGACTATCATTTGTTTTTCAACAGGACAATGACCCAACACACCTCCAGGCTGTGTAAGAGCTGTTTGACCAAGAAGGAGAGTGATGGAGTGCTGCATCAGATGACCTGGCCTCCACAATCACCCGATGTCGATCCAAATGTGATGGTTTAGGATGAATTGGACCGAGGTTAGGAAAAGTGGCCAACATCAGCATGTATTGGAACTCCAACAAGACTGTTGGAGAAGGATTCCAGGTGAAGCTGGTTGAGAGAAAGCCAAGAGTGTGCAAAGCTGTCATCAAGGCAAAGGGTGGCAATTTTGAAGAATCTAAAATATATTTTGATTTGTTTAACACTTTTTTTTAGTTACTACATGATTTAGCGTGTTATTACATAGTTACGATGCTTTCACTATATTATTCTACAATGTAGAAAAGAGTAAAATAAAGAAAAACCCTTGAATGAGTAGGCGTGTCCAATCTTTTGACTGGTGCTGTACATTAAATCCCCTGGCAAACACTCCAGTGGACATTCCTGCAGTCAGCATGCCAATTGCCCACTCCCTATGTGACATTTTTGTGGCCTTTTATTGTCCCCAGCACAAGGTGCACCTGTGTAATGATAATGCTGTTTAATCAGCTTCTTGATATGCCACATCAGGTGGATGGATTATCTTGGCAAAGGATAAATGTTCACTAACAGGGATGTACCACTGCCCCCATTGTGGAAAGAGTTTTAGCCGGTTAGGAATCCTGAAAGCTTGTGACCGAAAACACACAGGGGAGAAGCCTTACCACTGCTCCCATTGTGGAAAGAGTTTGAACATGTTAGGAAGTCTAATAAGAGAATACACACAGGGAGAAGTGTCACGGTGCTGACGTTTGCCCGTCGCCTGCAGCATAGGCCTCTATCCCGTCCTCTGGCTGGGCAGAGTACTTTAGGATTTTTGTCACTTCGGTGTAACAAGGGCCTTGCCGTGCAGCCCTACCAACTCTTCTATGTATTCGTAATGGCCCTTCCCGTGAGTTGGGTTTGTTCCTTCGTTCACGTTGTCACTCCCTTATTTCCCGGTCTAGTATGAGGTCTTGGATAGATGATTACTTTATGTTTATAGACTCTTCCTATAATCCCTTACATTGGGTCTTCTTCTCTTATATATCAATACCTAATAACTAATCTTCTGTTAGTTATTATGCTCGTCAGCTAGTAGTCACTGGGAAACTATATGTATTTGACTTTTCCAAAGATATATTATTGTCCACACAATGAAATATTCTTTAGTGCAATCACTTTAACCTATAACCAGGGTCACTTTCTGTTCAGTGAGAGTGTCAAAGGCGTTTGCTCTCCAGATCGTTAATCTGGCCTAGTTGTCAAAGTTTCAAGCTTTTATTAAGTCACTCTGTTTTTTGTCTTTATACACGTTATTACAATTCAATGGTTCTACAGTTTCCTAATACATCAATAATGCTCAATCAATCCTTAATGCGCTGTACTATGTGCTATGCTATGTGCTATACTATGTGCTATGTGCTATACTATGTGCTATGCTATGTGCTATGCTATGTGCTGTACTATGTGCTATACTATGTGCTATGTGCTATGCTATGTGCTATACTATGTGCTATGCTATGTGCTGTACTATGTGCTATGCTATGTGCTATGCTATGTGCTGTACTATGCCAAGTCATATCTGCAAAGGTAAAAAGCTTAACACACTTCTTTATGACTCTTTAAACAAAGCAAACACCCATATATTTACCTTGACGCTCTGTTCCCTTGGTCCTTCCCGAAACTGCTCTTTATAAGAGTAGTAATATTTTGACCTCTGCTGTTTATACGACTATAATCTTCTTATTTAGTCCGAATGGTTTTTACTGCCTACTGTTTAGTAATTGATTGCTTTTTATCGACTCTTGGCTACTACGAGGCTTTAACTATTTCTGGGCTTTTCCAATCTTGCCGAACTGCGATTGTTACTGACACACCAAAGATGGAACGTTGTTGCTATCTAGATTTGTCCGCGCCTCGCGCTGTTGAGGGGTGAAGTCCTCTTGTACACAAACTCGTTCACTTATTCTTTTTATAAGGTGTGAGATTCCAGTGTACAACACAATTATTTAAGATATACCAGTCAATAGTTTGCTCGCGCCTTGAGATCAAAGTAGTCAATACAAACAGAGTATAGTACAAGTAATTTACCTGGTCTGATGATTCTCTATGATGTCCAAATCATATAGGTTGAGGATCATGCCTTGGCACTGATCTATCCTCCTTTTATACCTCTTTTAGACACTCCGTTTGGGGGAAGATGTTCGGGAGTAGAATCTATCTTAACACAGTGTGCCATTACATTACGTATTAAGTAGCACTTAGTCCAATGTTAGTTCCTTCAGCACTGATGCCCATAGGTATTCATGCGTTGGGGCGTTGTCTTGGTAGGTTGGTTCATACCACTCCTCCTCAGTCTCCCTGTAGGTCGGTTCATACCACTCCTCCTCAGTCTCCCTGTAGGTCGGTTCATACCACTCCTCCTCCGTCTCCCTGTAGGTCGGTTCATACCACTCCTCCTCAGTCTCCCTGTAGGTTGGTTCTTGTTTAATTCCCAGTACTTGTATTTCCCATGCATTTGGCTCCCTCTGCTGGTCACCTGCTGTTGTGGCGATTTCTTATTTTATCCCCCAGTCAACAGATGGCCTTAGAGCCCATGAATGTGGCCCTGGAACTGGACCGGCCACTGAGGGAGGGGTCTGTTCTTTTTTGCCTTTTGCCCCCCCCCCCCCCCCCCTCTCCAAGATCTTCCCTTGACTCTTTTCCTGCTTTTCCTCGTTGCCTAAATATTTTATTGCTAGAGCCTTCCCATCCTGTGCCTGTACCATCCCATACTGGGTCCTGTCTGTTTCTCCTCCCTATCTATGAGGTGCCTGCTCTTTACAAACCTCCAGTCTCTGGTAAGCCCTTTAGCTACTGTTCTACCTCCTAGCATAAGCTGCGTAAATGTGCTTTCAAAGGGCCAAGCTTCTTCTTCTTCCTCCCGATACCATATGCCCTTATCTCTATGACAGGTCATGTTGCAGAAGCAATGCTTACAAAAGGGACTTGTTATTTTAGTCCCTGAGGCCGACTGCCTAGTCAACTCTCCATAGGTGCCCCTGTCACACCCGGTGCACCGAGGGCTCCATGAATCCGTTCTTTTGGGTCCATCCTGTGTAATATATTTCATTATTTAGTCCTGTCATCCTTATCCTACCTGAGTCTTTATCCCACTCTATCTCTTGTCCTAAGTACATTATTCTTAGTCTGGCTTCTTCCCCATCAGTTCTCACTTCCCATGTGTTCCCTCTCTTTACTACCAACCTCATTTTAGGCCTCTACCTTCTGTCAGGCAATCTAGGACTCTCCCTCTCCAGGCCAGTCTCTACCTTCTGTCAGGCAATCTAGGTCTCTCCCTCTCCATGCCAGACTCTACCTTCTGTCAGGCAATCTAGGTCTCTCCCTCTCCATGCCAGTCTCTACCTTCTGTCAGGCAATCTAGGTCTCTCCCTCTCCAGGCCAGTCTCTACCTTCTGTCAGGCAATCTAGGTCTCTCCCTCTCCATGCCAGTCTCTACCTTCTGCCAGGCAATCTAGGCACGTACTTTCTCAGTCTCTCCCTCTCCATGCCAGTCTCTACCTTCTGTCAGGCAATCTAGGCACGTACTTTCTCAGTCTCTCCCTCTCCATGCCAGTCTCTACCTTCTGTCAGGCAATCTAGGCACGTACTTTCTCAGTCTCTCCCTCTCCAGGCCAGTCTCTACCTTCTGTCAAGCAATCTAGGCACGTACTTTCTCAGTCTCTCCCTCTCCAGGCCAGTCTCTACCTTCTGTCAGGCAATATAAGTCTCTCCCTCTCCAGGCCAGTCTCTACCTTCTGTCAGGCAATCTAGGCACGTACTTTCTCAGTCTCTCCCTCTCCAGGCCAGTCTCTACCTTCTGTCAGGCAATCTAGGCACGTACTTTCTAAGTCTCTCCCTCTCCATGAAAGTCTCCCTTGCAATCATCCTCTAAGCTTTTTTGCACAACCCCCACATATATCTAGGTTGTCAGTTGTTGTCCAGCTTAACATGTGTCCTTCACAACAATTGTGTAGGTCCGGTTTATCGAATATATGCCAATGTTTCACATATTCCCCCATGTACTCCATGTACCCCCATGTACCCCCATGTACTCCATGTACCCCCATGTACTCCATGTACTCCATGTACTCCATGCTCCACTCTCCTATAATTATCTGAAGGTCACTACTTTGGTCTCCCCCTGATTCTTCTCTCACATCTCTCCTAGAATCAGGGGACAATGGGGTTAGATACAGGGGACAATGGGGTTAGAATCAGGGGACAATGGGGTTAGCAATTTCTATCTGTTATAGCCCTTCCTTCCCCTCTTCTTGTCCTTTCTGCTGGGTCCTAATATCTTAACTCACTGATCCCCTACATATTTTAACTCCCTCCTTAGATCTCCTGCTGCTTCCTCGCATCTCGTCACTTCCCTGGAGAGTTGATCCATCTTCTCCCAGTTAGGCGGGTTCCCTACTCCCCTTTCACTCTGTCTTTCCTTCTCTCTCACTTCTGCTTTTTCTGCTGCTTGTAGTGCCCATATGGGGCACCCCTCTTTCCTCCCCGTGGGCCCTGTCCTCCTTGCTCCGGCATCCAACAGTAGTTCTTTCCTAACCCTTTCTGCCATCTCTCCGTCTATTAGCTTGGAGAGGTTACCTCCCCCAAAGGTGGCTGTTCTGGGCCTCTGGCCTTTATCTTTCTGTCCTGCTGTGTTTCTTGCCTGTGTCTATGGGTGAAGCTTTTTAATTTGGTTACTGCTACTCCTGCACCCTCTCGCTTACTGACTTTCTTTCGGTACACCTCTTCCTTTGGTACCCTCACCCTTCCCGCCTTTCTCTGGAGTAGCCTATCCTCCTCAATAAGTTCCCATTTCTTAACTTCAGGCCTATTTATCCAATCCTAAACCAGGTTCAAATCCTGTATCCAACCCCTAAACCAGGTTCATATCCTGTATCCAACCCAACCCCCTAAAACAGGAAATTAAAAAAACATAAAATGTATTTCTGAGTAGGCTTTCTCCTTCTGATTTCATTTGGCAATAAGGACATAAACAAAACCACAAAAGCACCAACTTTCAGTCCAAAATTAGACAAATGTGGGAGCAGTGTGTTAACTCATGAACTGTAAGTTTGTGTGAAATCTCTCTCTCCACAATGGGAGCAGCATTGGTAAGGTTTCTCTCCCATGTGGATTCTTTCATGTAATTTCAGTTGCCTTAACCAGGTACATGTCATTCCACAGTGGGAGCAGTTCCAAAAGGCTTCTCCCTAGTGTGTATTTTCTCATGCTGCTTCAGTTTCCCTAACTTCTTAAAACTCCTTTCACAACGAGAACACTGGAAACGCTTCTTTACAGAGTGTGTTAGCTCATGTTTTTTCCAGTTACTTGAGTCAGTGAAATTCTTTCCACACTGGGAGCAATGGTAAGGCTTTTCTCCTGTGTGTGTCCTCTTATGCGTTGCCAGGGCCCTTGATAGGATAAAACTCTTACCACAGTGGGAGCAGTGATAAGGCTTTTCCCCTGTGTGTATTCTCTTATGTACTTTCAGGTTATATAACCGGTTAAAAGATTTTCCACATTTAGCGCATTTGTGAGGCTTGTCTCCTGTGTGCATTCTCTCATGTGCTTTCAGGTTCCATAACTGGGTAAAACTCTTTCCACACTGGGAGCAGTGGTGATAAGGCTTCTCTCCAGTGTGTGTTCTCTCATGCGCTTTCAGTTGCCTTGACCAGCCAAAACTCTCTTCACAATGGAAACATTGGTAAGGCTTTTTTCCAGTGTGTACTCTTTCATGATCTTTCAGGTTACTTAACCGCTTAAAAGTATTGCCACATTGAGAGCATTTGTGAGGCTTGTCTCCTGTGTGTATTTTCTCGTGTGATTTCAGGGAACTTAACTGTGAACATCTCTTTCCACACTGGGAGCATTGGTAAGGCTTCTCTCCTGTGTGTATTCTATTATGCAATTTTAGGGTCCCTAACTGGGTAAACTGCTTTCCACACTGGGAGCATTGGTAGGGCTTCTCTCCTGTGTGTATTCTATTATGTATTTTCAAGCTCCCTAACTTGGTAAAACTCTTTTCACACTGGGAGCACTGGTGTCGTCTTGCTGGTTTGGACGTCTCTGCCTCTGGTTCCTCCGAGTCTTGTCTCTCTCCTGCCAAAGACAAACAAAGTATTTCATGTAACAGATATTGGTATCTTATTCACAAGAAACGAATGAAAACAGATGGGAAATGGAGAAGGACGAGAAGCGGAACTTGTCCAATAAGAAACGCTTGTTTTTGTTTTCCGATGCAAAACATTTTGCTACGTTTTTCACTAATGAATACGACCTTGAATGAAACCTCCACATGATAAAACTGTCTTCCTATTTAAAAGGGGTTTTAATCCAAATCAGATCCCTCAACCTGAGGTCAAGTTATTCACTATGACAAAGTCAAAAGCTGTACAACAGCTGGAAACCAAGTCTGGTCTAGAAAAGTCTGAAAAATCTACTATAATAGGATGCATTTGATCCATTGTTACGTTTTGTTGGTGACAAATGATTGGTTCAAGAGTATGGATGACAGGAAGTTAGTTGGTGCAGTGTTGCTAGATTTCAGTGCTGCTTTATTTACTAAATCAATTGTGTAGGTTGTTTTTTTGTTTTGTTGGTAATACACGCCACTGGCTGGGGGACTTGTTGACCCGGGATCATTGATAGCCAGCAACCCCTGGAAGGTAACCCCAATCATGACCATTAGGACTGCTCAGATGGGGGAACGTTCCAATTCTCAATTGGTAGAGGACACTTTCATTCAACATGTGCCGTCCGCGGACTGCAGGGAACATCTCAAATGTTGTCAGTCACCTTTTGTACTCTCATGATAAACAAAATATGTAGTGAACTCAACTCTTGACGAAATAATGTTCTCTAATGCAGTAATGTTTTTCTAGAGGCAGATGATCACCATAGCTTGGAGGTTAAGACTTGGAGGAGACTTGTCTTAACAGGATGCAAGTCAGCCAACTACATCTGCAGCAGACAGTAAGGAAGATTGACCTCTGACCCAGGTTAGTGACATAAAGACAAAGAGGCTGAGCATGCATGAGAAACTGAGCCATGGAATTTCATGAACACAAACTAATGTATTTAAAAAGAAGAGCATGATATGAAGATGTGAATCCTTCATGTTGAGTTGGCTATGAAGAAGGAGGACAGAAACATGAAGCAGCTGGTGTACCAATATTAGGGTAGGTTTTACTAGTAGGGTAGGTTTTACTAGGGTTTTACTAGTAGGGTAGATTCTACTAGGGTTTTACTAGTAGGGTAGGTTTTACTAGGGTTTTACTAGTAGGGTAGATTCTACTAGGGTTTTACTAGTAGGGTAGGTTTTACGAGTAGGGTAGGTTTTACTAGTAGGGTAGGTTTTACTAGTAGGGTAGGTTTTACTAGTAGGGTAGGTTTTACTAGTAGGGTAGATTCTACTAGGGGTTTACTAGGGTCTGCTAGTAGGGTAGATTCTACTAGGGTTTTACTAGTAGGGTAGGTTCTACTAGGGTTTTACTAGTAGGGTAGGTTTTACTAGGGTTTTACTAGTAAGGTAGGTTTTAGTAGGGTTTTACTAGTAGGGTAGGTTTTAGTAGGTTTTACTAGTAGGGTAGGTTTTAGTAGGGTTTTACTAGTAGGGTAGGTTTTACTAGTAGGGTAGGTTTTACTAGGGTTTTACTAGTAGGGTAGGTTTTACTAGTAGGGTAGGTTTTACTAGTAGGGTAGGTTTTACTAGCAGGGTAGGTTTTACTAGCAGGGTAGGTTTTACTAGCAGGGTAGGTTTTAGTAGGTTTTACTAGTAGCGTTTTACTAGTAGGGTAGGTTTTACTAGTAGGGTAGGTTTTACTAGTAGGGTTTTACTAGCAGGGTAGGTTTTACTAGTAGGGTTTTACTAGCAGGGTAGGTTTTACTAGCAGGGTAGGTTTTACTAGTAGGGTAGGTTTTAGTAGGGTTTTACTAGTAAGGTAGGTTTTACTAGCAGGGTAGGTTTTAGTAGGGTTTTACTAATAGGGTAGGTTTTACTAGCAGGGTAGGTTTTAGTAGGGTTTTACTAGTAGGGTAGGTTTTACTAGCAGGGTAGGTTTTACTAGCAGGGTAGGTTTTACTAGCAGGGTAGGTTTTAGTAGGGTTTTACTAGCAGGGTAGGTTTTACTAGCATGGTAGGTTTTAGTAGGGTTTTACTAGCAGGGTAGGTTTTAGTAGGGTTTTACTAGTAGGGTAGGCTTTACTAGGGCTGCTCTTCGCACAATTTGAGGAGTTGCCACATTAGAATGGTATCGTGAGAAAGGTTAAAGTTCTCCTCTATTAAGGTCATGTCTCAATGTGTTTCAGTGTCCAAATGACCGTTTCTATTAGACCAAACCTCAAATAGCGAGTTGAAACTGCTTGTCGTCAGAGAGGAAGAAGTGATCTTTCGTCTGTTGATGTGAGTAACAGGGGGAGGGGCTTGGTGACAGGGGGAGGGGCTTGGTGGCTGTATGGTGGGAAGGTGCACAGTGAACACAGAAGAAGCGAGTGTGAATAGTTATGTAATTGAGATATTTCTGTAATTAATTTTCAATAAACTGGCAACAATTTCTAAAAACATGCGTTCACTTTGTCATTATGGGGTATTGTGATGTCATTATGGGGTATTGTGATGTCATTATGGGGTAGTGAACAGTGTGTGTAGATGGTTGAGAAAAGACTAATTTATAAATTTTTGAATTCAGGCTGTGACAACAAAATGTGGAATAAGTGGTATGAATAAGTACTGAAGGCACTGTAAATTGAAGGGCTTTCATTTGTAGAAAATAAATAGACAGATTGTTGATAAACACCTTAAATCATCTTTCTATTAAAACAACAGTTTTCATTTCAGTATATTTTCGAAGAGAATCCAATTGCTTATGGATGTTAATGATATCAGAACGCTGAAAAATGATACTGAAAAGAGAGAAACCAATTATAGACCATGTAAAACCTTAATGAAAGTTAGCTTTAGAGAGAAAGTTTAAAGATGATCCGAACGTTACATTGCCTGTCCCAGTCAACCCCCGTATCTTTACAAGACTCCAGAACAGGCAAACTAAACTCAAGACACTTCAATTTGGCCTGTATGGCTTCATTAACATCAATTTAACTAATACTGGAGGAAAGCTGTGATTGGGGAAAAATAAGCTTTCTAAAAGCCATGAAATATGATCGACTGAGAACGCCTCTTTATAGACTAGGCCTCCTACTCTGTAATAGTCCAAAGTAATGCCATTTCCTACTTAAAACGTCTCAAATGAAGCCCGGAACTCCCAACATATAGACTTTAACAGTCCTTAAGGATGAAGCCTGAACTCCAACATATAGACTTTAACAGTCCTTAAGGATGAAGCCTGAACTCCAACATATAGACTTTAACAGTCCTTAAGGATGAAGCCTGAACTCCCAACATATAGACTTTAACAGTCCTTAAGGATGAAGCCTGAACTCCCAACATATAGACTTTAACAGTCCTTAAGGATGAAGCCTGAACTCCAACATATAGACTTTAACAGTCCTTAAGGATGAAGCCTGAACTCCAACATATAGACTTTAACAGTCCTTAAGGATGAAGCCTGAACTCCAACATATAGACTTTTAACAGTCCTTAAGGATGAAAAAAGCTTGTCCATTTCATGTAACAACCATAAAGCTTCCATTTGTTTTTATTTCTCCAACATGCCAAAATGTAGATTCCAGATTTCTTGGGTATACACTCTGCCCAAGGGGTACTACAGACCATTTATATTTTGTCTATCTATTCTGTGAGATATAAATAAAGTTTTGATTTGTGTACAAAATGTATTTTATATACCTTTATTTTACCAGGCAAGTCAGTTAAGAACAAATTCTTATTTCAACGGAACAGTGGGTTAACTGCCTGTTCAGGGGCAGAACGACAGATTTGTACCTTGTCAGCTCGGGGATTTGAACTTGCAACCTTCCGATTTGAACTTGCAACCTTCCGGTTACTAGTCCACTAGGCTACCCTGCCGCCCCAGGTACAACATGTAATGTCCATAGAACTGGAATCACCCATAACTTCAGTAGAAATACCCTTTAAAATCACATTAGTTCGACAGAAAGAGATATTCAGAGACATGGATTCAACAACAACATAGTTTGTGCCCCAGTTTAAGACAGTACTCACTGGTGTTAATCAGATCTCCATTATTCTCTTCTTCCTCCTCCTCCAATGTGACAGTAATCTCCCCCTCCTCCTTCACTCCAAAAACTTGTTCCGTTTCTTTTACTAATACAGTCATATTCTCCTCCTCAACAAAAACGACATTCTCTTGTTTATCTTCCTCCTCTTTCACTCCGAAAGCTTCTTCTTCTTTCCCTGTAACAGCTTCACCCTCTACTTCCTTTTTAACTGTAACAGCCTCCTCTTCCTTCTCCTCTTTCACAATAACTTCTTTCTCCGTCCAGCAGACCTCCTCTTCTTTAGCAGGAGGGGAGTAGCTTAATGAACTCATGGTCGGGGATGTTAACTAGCTAGTTAGCTTTAGCGACTAGCCTAGTGCTCGGCTAATTTAACCAGTCAGCTAGCTGACTAACAACTTAAATATTAAATGGAATAACTAGTAAAGACGCAGACAGTATGTTAAAAACACTGAAGTTAATACAAACCCAATGATCTACAGAGCTTCAATGTTTTGGTTTTATGTTAGCAAGCTACCGAGGTGGTTGAATCAGCCGTTTTGTTGTTGAGGAAGCTGTTCCGTCCACTAGTTAATACGTCACGCAAGAAGCGCCACCTGAAAGACGCATATCGCCATTTGCTGACTGGAGTGGGTAACACAGTTTAGGAAAATATTCCCAACGTTGTGTTTGTTCTGGCATGCAATATCATAACAAGTCCATTCAAAACCTGTCGTTTATTGTATTTAGCCAATTGTAATACTCAAATGCTAGTTGTACTGTTCAGCATGTTGCTGCCATTTGTACAATGTTCTGTTGAAAAGTAAACTAAAAAATAACATTCCTTCACTCGCTCCACTATATATGAGAGGGAGCGAGAGAAAGAATGTTTAATTATTTATTTTTTTACAGTTTGTGTGTGTGTGTGTGTGGCTGTAACTAAGAATATTTGACTGTAGATATGCCAAAAACGCAGATCTAAGTTTCCTAATGAACCAGAAAATCAACAGATATCTCTAATTCTTTATTAAAGTTAGCTAGCTATCTTTTATTGACCCAAATTGCACCCCTGCCACGACTCTGCGAGTGGTACTAATTCTACACGGAGATAATTAGATGTTTTATTTAACCGTTATTTAACTAGGCAAGTCAGTTAAGAACACATTCTTATTTACAATGACGGCCTAGGAACAGTGGGTTAACTGCCTTGTTCAGGGGCAGAACAACAGACTTTAACCTTATCAGCCCATGGATTCGATCTAGCAACCTTTCGGTTACTGACCCAAAGCGCTAACCATTAGGCTACCTGCCGTAAACTACATGAATAAAGATACCTTGATGAAACATAATAGAACCTATCACTTATCAATATACCAACTGACCACATACCTCTGTCATACACCAGATAATGACATCACAGAACTCTGTCAAACACCAGATAATGACATCACAGAACTCAGTCATATACCAGATAGAAGGATAAACACATCAACATTCATACAGCCACTCTCTCATACTCAGCCCTCTCATCAACATTCATACAGCCACTCTCTCATACTCAGCCCTCTCATCAACATTTATACAGCCACTCTCTCATACTCAGCCCTCTCATCAACATTCATACAGCCACTCTCATACTCAGCCCTCTCATCAACATTCATACAGCCACTCTCTCATACTCAGCCCTCTCATCAACATTCATACAGCCACTCTCTCATACTCAGCCCTCTCATCAACATTCATACAGCCACTCTCTCATACTCAGCCCTCTCATCAACATTCATACAGCCACTCTCTCATACTCAGCCCTCCCTTCCAGATAGTGAAGCCCTCCCTTCTAGATAGAGAAGACAGGGCACCAGTGAAGGTCTCCCTTCTAGATAGAGAAGGCAGGGCACCAGTGAAGGTCTCCCTTCTAGATAGAGAAGGCAGGGCACCAGGGAAGGCCTCCCTTCTAGATAGAGAAGGCAGGGAACCGGTGAAGGCCTCCCTTCTAGATAGAGAAGGCAGGGCACCAGTGAAGGCCTCCCTTCTAGAAAGAGAAGGCAGGGAACCGGTGAAGGCCTCCCTTCTAGATAGAGAAGGCAGGGCACCAGTGAAGGTCTCCCTTCTAGATAGAGAAGGCAGGGCACCAGGGAAGGCCTCCCTTCTAGATAGAGAAGGCAGGGAACCGGTGAAGGCCTCCCTTCTAGATAGAGAAGGCAGGGCACCGGTGAAGGCCTCCCTTCTAGATAGAGAAGGCAGGGAACCGGTGAAGGCCTCCCTTCTAGATAGAGAAGGCAGGGCACCAGTGAAGGCCTCCCTTCTAGAAAGAGAAGGCAGGGCACCAGTGAAGGCCTCCCTTCTAGAAAGAGAAGGCAGGGCACCAGTGAAGGCCTCCCTTCTAGAAAGAGAAGGCAGGGCACCAGTGAAGGCCTCCCTTCTAGATAGAGAAGGCAGGGCACCAGTGAAGGCCTCCCTTCTAGAAAGAGAAGGCAGGGCACCAGTGAAGGCCTCCCTTCTAGAAAGAGAAGGCAGGTTACCAGTGAAGGCCTCCCTTCTAGAAAGAGAAGGCAGGGCACCAGTGAAGGCCTCCCTTCTAGATAGAGAAAGCAGGGCACCAGTGAAGGCCTCCCTTCTAGAAAGAGAAGGCAGGGCACCAGTGAAGGCCTCCCTTCTAGAAAGAGAAGGCAGGGCACCAGTGAAGGCCTCCCTTCTAGAAAGAGAAGGCAGGGCACCAGTGAAGGCCTCCCTTCTAGAAAGAGAAGGCAGGGCACCAGTGAAGGCCTCCCTTCTAGAAAGAGAAGGCAGGGCACCAGTGAAGGCCTCCCTTCTAGAAAGAGAAGGCAGGGCACCAGTGAAGGCCTCCCTTCTAGAAAGAGAAGGCAGGGCACCAGTGAAGGCCTCCCTTCTAGATAGAGAAGGCAGGGCACCGGTGAAGGCCTCCCTTCTAGATAGAGAAGGCAGGGCACCGGTGAAGGCCTCCCTTCTAGATAGAGAAGGCAGGGCACCAGTGAAGGCCTCCCTTCTAGATAGAGAAGGCAGGGCACCAGTGAAGGCCTCCCTTCTAGATAGAGAAGGCAGGGCACCAGTGAAGGCCTCCCTTCTAGATAGAGAAGGTAGGGCACCAGTGAAGGCCTCCCTTCTAGATAGAGAAGGCAGGGCACCAGTGAAGGCCTCCCTTCTAGATAGAGAAGGCAGGGCACCAGTGAAGGCCTCCCTTCTAGAAAGAAGAGGCAGGGCACCAGTGAAGGCCTCCCTTCTAGATAGAGAAGGCAGGGCACCAGTGAAGGCCTCCCTTCTAGAAAGAGAAGGCAGGGCACCAGTGAAGGTCTCCCTTCACATTCCCTTAAAGCTGTAAGATACACATCCAGCCACTGTAAACAATATAGCATCATGGAAACAGCACTTGGAAGCAGCACTCTTTGCCAGAGTTGAAGAAAAGGACCATTTAATCACAGTCCAATGTACTCTACATTCAAACTGACATACTTTATATTCAATTAAATGTTGAGATAAAAAAATTTTTTAAACATAAATGTATTTTTTGGGTAGAAATTTGATTTCATATGGCACAAACAAAAGCACAACTTTTCAGTTAAAAATATGAGACCATGGGAGCAATGTCTTCTCTCATGAATTGTAAGTTTATGTGATGGTAAATATATTTTACACACTGGGAGCAGAGGGAAGGCAACTCCCCTGTGTTTCCTTGTGTTCATTTAGGTCTCCTAACTGGGGAAATATATTTTCCACACAGGGAGCATTGACAACACTTTTCCCAGGTGTGGATTCCTTCATGCTCTATCTGTTTCCGTAACCAGGTAAACTTCAATGCACAGTGGGAGCAGTGGAAAGGCGATTTCTCAGCTGTGTGTGTGTGTTCTCTTGTGTGATTTCAGGTTTGTTAGCTGGTTAGCTCTTTCCACGGTAGGAGCAGTAATGAGGCTTTTCTCCTGTGTGTGTTCTCTTATGTATTGTCATGCTCCTTAACTGGGTAAAACTTTTTCCACACTAGAAGCAATGATGAGGCATCTCACCCTTATGTCCCCTTTCATGCCTTTTCAGATTCCCTAACCAGGTAAAACTCTTTCCCCACTGGAAGCATTGGTAAGGCTTTGGTAAGGACACACGAGAGTGTGTCCTCTCGTGTGATTTCAAAAACCATGATGAGGGAAATCTCTTTCCACGCTGGGAGCATTGATGAGGCTTCTCTCCTGTGTGTAATCTCTCATGGTCTTTAAGGTTCCCTAACTTAGTAAAGCTCTTTCCACACTGGGAGTATTGGTAAGGCTTCTCTCCTGTGTGTAATCTCTCATGGTCTTTAAGGTTCCCTAACTTAGTAAAAAAAAATCTGCGGTGGGAGCAGTGGTGTGGTCTTGCTGATTTGGATGTCTCTGGCTCTGGTTCCTCTGAGTCTGGTCTCTCTCCTGCCAAATACAGAGTAGTTAGTTTAACAGAGAGATCAGGGTCCTTTTCACTAGAATCTAAATGGAAGAAAACAGACCGAAATGGCAAGGACGACTAGTGGAACTTGTACATTTAAGAAACGCTTGTTTTTTGTTTTCTGTTGCAGAACTTTTGCTACGGTGTGCACTAATTAATACAACCTAGCAACAGCTGAAAACCAAGCCAAATCTAGCACTGTCTTCATACTTACACCAACCCGTAGCGTGAGTAATATCCAAGACATTGGTCACCAACCTTTTCTGAGTTAAGATACATTTCTCAGTCAAACATCAAGCTTTTAACATGAAAAAAATGTAATGTTATGCAACATTAACCTATCAAACAACAATTCTGTAGCAATGAGGTTTGTGCAGTAGGCTAAAGTCCCAGTACAGATGTAGGATCTGCAATGCAGGAATTTTAAAACCTTTTTTTTTATTTTGAAGTTTATAAAGACTTCTGAAGTTTGTAGTTTCCACTTTTACATTTCAGACTTGATTTTCCCTTACAAACATCGTTTCAACCGCTACAAATATATTCATTAATTATAATCCACATAATAATTGGGTTAAATGCGGAAGACACATTTCAGTTGAAGGCATTTAGTTGTACACCTGACTAGGTATCCCCCTTTCCATAATTCACATTTCTTGTTGCTGCAGGATTACTTCCTGCTGTAGCAAACTGGCTCAAATTAAGATCCTACTGAAAGGACGAAGCACCCCATTTAGCCACGGTAAAAGTCAAGTCAGGACTTATCCTGTTAACTGAAAGGACGAAGCACCCCATTTAGCCACGGTAAAAGTCAAGTCAGGACTTATCCTGTTAACTGAAAGGACGAAACACCCCATTTAGCCATGGTAAAAATGACTGCAAACATGGACAAGTATGAAACAGCTATGAGCTCCATAAGACAATCAAAGAGGCAAAACAGACAGTATAGGCACCAAACGGCTCAGACATGGGATGAATGTGGAAGAGATTACAAAGGGAAAACCACACCGATGCCTCACCTCCCCAGCCAGCTGGTCTGCACATGCTCTGAGGACGCTATAAAGGTGTTTGTATGGACACCATTGTTCCTGTACGCAAGCAAGCAAAGGTAACAGAACTAAAAATGACTGTCCCTCCCCCGTACTACTCACTTCTGTCATCGAGTGGCTCCCAAGTGGCGGCAGCGAGAGGCGTCACTAGAGACACCCTAGTTCTAGTCCAGGCTGTATCACAGTGGTCTGAGACACTGCATCTCTACAGTACCTGGTTCTAGTCCAGGCTGTATCACAGTGGTCTGGGACACTGCATCTCTACAGTACCTGGTTCTAGTCCAGGCTGTCTCACAGTGGTCTGAAACACTGCATCTCTACAGTACCTGGTTCTAGTCCAGGCTGTATCACAGTGGTCTGAGACACTGCATCTCTACAGTACCTGGTTCTAGTCCAGGCTGTATCACAGTGGTCTGAAACACTGCATCTCTACAGTACCTGGTTCTAGTCCAGGCTGTATCACAGTGGTCTGAGACACTGCATCTCTACAGTACCTGGTTCTAGTCCAGGCTGTATCACAGTGGTCTGAAACACTGCATCTCTACAGTACCTGGTTCTAGTCCAGGCTGTACCACAGTGGTCTGGGACACTGCATCTCTACAGTACCTGGTTCTAGTCCAGGCTGTATCACAGTGGTCTGAGACACTGCATCTCTACAGTACCTGGTTCTAGTCCAGGCTGTATCACAGTGGTCTGAAACACTGCATCTCTACAGTACCTGGTTCTAGTCCAGGCTGTACCACAGTGGTCTGAGACACTGCATCTCTACAGTACCTGGTTCTAGTCCAGGCTGTATCACAGTGGTCTGAGACACTGCATCTCTACAGACACCCTGGTTCGATTCCAGGCTGTATCACAACCGGCCGTGATTGCATCAAAGGGCTGGATTCTGTTAAAGCGAGTAAGATTTGTTTCTGAAATGCTTCTCTTAAGGGTAGGATTGTTTATAGATTAGTATAGTTTTATCCATACACACCATTTTTCTGTATTGGGCGGCGCACAATTGTCCCAGCGTCGTCCGGGTTTGGCCGGTGTAGGTCGTCATTGTTCTTAACGGACTAGTTAAGTAAAAGGTTAAATAACAAAAAAACACATGAAGTCTTCTCCTTTATTTATTTATTGAACTGGGCACGTTGGGCACGTTGGGCTCGGGGATGGAACAACTGTTTCAGTGCCTACATCATATTATTCATCAATAGTGGGAATATGGGTTAAGATATGCAACATCATTTTGTATATATAGTGTATGTAAGATTACCCCTTCAAATGAGTGGATTCATCTATTCCATCTTCTTAGCACTGACTCACAAACCTACCTCAAACTTCCCCCATACTGGACACCTAAAAAATAATATCCACGAGTTCATCGGACTCTGGTGAGGTAGATAAAGGGCCTCGTTGCCAAAATCACAAAGTATCCCTTTAATGACTTGTATACGCCCACAACATTCTGTAGTCTGGATACGCACACCGTTCCAACACAGAAAAGCTACCTTTTTTAATATACTTAATTACCATTATTTGGAAAATGATTTCACTCATATTGTAATTAATTATACGTCATAGAAATCTGGGAAAGCCATGCACTTACTCACTCCATATTCAATTTATATTTTAAAACAAAAAATAAATCATACAAATGTATTTTTGAGTCCAATTTCTATAATTAGATTTCATGTATATCAAAAACAAAAACACATTCTCAGTCAAAAATATGAGACAATTGTGGGAGCACAATGTGTGTTTTCTGATGATTTTTAAGTCCATGTGAGGTGCTATATCTCTTTCCACACTCGGAGCATTGGTATGGCTTCTCCCCTGTGTGTGTTACCTCATGGACTTTCAGGTGCCCTAACTGCATAAATATCTTTCCACACCGGAGGCACTGATAACTTTTCTCTACAATGTGGATTCTTTCATGCTCTTTAAGTTGTTGAAACCATGTAAATTTAATTCCACAGTGGGAGCATTGGAAAGGCTTCTCCATTGTGTGTCTTTGCTCATGTTCTTTCAGGTTCCATAAATTCCTAAAACTCTTTTCACAATGAGAACAGTGGAAAGGTTTTTCCACAGAGTGTGTCCCCTCATGTCTTTTCAAGGACCCCGATGAGAAAAAATTCCTTTCACACTGTGAGCAGTGGTAAGGCTTCTCTCCTGTGTGTGTCCTCTCATGTGATTTCAGGTCCCCCCGTTGGGTAAAACTTCTTTCACACTGGGAGCAGTGGTAAGGCTTAGAGTGTATTTTTTCATGTTTTTTCATATATTCTGATGAATTAAAATTCTTTCCACACTGAATGCATTGGTAGGGTCTCTCCTTTGTGTGTGTCCTCTCATGTCGTTTCAGGTTCCCAAACCAGCTAAAACTCTTTCCACACTGAGAGCAGTGTCGTCGTCTTTCTGGTTTGGACGTCTCTGGGTCTGGTTCCCCCGAAGCACTCTTCAAGCTGTCACAGTGAGAGTCTGTGTCTGGTCTCTCCCCTGCTGAAGACAAACAGAGAGTTTAGTTAAACAGAGAGACCTCAATGAAACCTCCACATAATAACAGTCTTCCTATGAGGTTTAATCTAGACTAGAGCTTGTCATCACAGAGTGGCTGTAGTGCTTTGTAAGCTAATAAAAACACTATTAAACTTAGTGGTGTTGTGCATTTATTAGACCTAATGGGTAAATAGACAGTCAGTATAGGATACATGTAATAGACTAGTCAGTATAGGATACATGTAATAGATCTAATGGATAAATAGACTAGTCAGTATAGGATACATGTAATAGACCTAATGGGTAAATAGACTAGTCAGTATAGGATACATGTAATAGACTAGTCAGTATAGGATACATGTAATAGACCTAATGGATAAATAGACTAGTCAGTATAGGATACATGTAATAGACTAGTCAGTATAGGATACATGTAATAGACTAGTCAGTATAGGATACATGTATTAGACCTAATGGATAAATAGACTAGTCAGTATAGGATACATGTAATAGACTAGTCAGTATAGGATACATGTAATAGACTAGTCAGTATAGGATACATGTATTAGACCTAATGGATAAATAGACTAGTGATGGTATTAATGACAATTTTAAAAGCGTCTATGAAAATCGATATAAATCTGAATTAAACAACCGTTGGACTGATCCTACGGCATTATTAGACTCAATACCCCTGAAGCAACTATCAGCAGACAAAAAATGATCCTCCCTCCCCCCCAAAAATACTAGACACGTTTAAAACATTCACGTGGAGAAAAGCACCAGACTGCTTTGCCATAGAATTGTATTTAACATTCTGGGAAAAAATAGCACCCCTATTTACTCAGACTAACAACTATGCAACTCAAAAAATATATAAACACAACATGTAAAGTGTTGGTCCCATGTTTCATGAGCTAAAAATAAAAGATCCCAGAAATGTTCCATACGCACAAACAGCTTATTTCTCTCAAATGTCGTGCACAAATTTGTTTACACCCCTGTTAGTGAGCATTTCTACTTTACCAAGATAATCCATCCACCTGACAGTGTGGCAAATCAAGAAGCTGATTGAACAGCTTGATTATTACACAGGTGCACCTTGTGCTGGGGCCAATAAAAAGCCACTCTAAAATGTGCAGTTTTGTCACAACACAATACCACAAATGTCTGACATTTTGAGGGGGAGTGGAATTGGCATGCTTACTTTAATATCCACCAGAGCTGTTACCAGAGAACTGAATGTTCATTTCTCTACCATAATGCCCCCTCCAACATAGTTGTAGGGAACTTGGCAACAGGCCTCACAACTACAGACCACGTGTATGACGTCAGTCTACATGAAGGAGCCCGAGCTGCCAGTCTGCATGAAGCAGCCAGTCTACATGGAGCAGCCAGAGCTGTCAGTCTGCATAGAGCAGCCAGAGCTGCCAGTCTGCAAGGAGCTGCCAGTCTACATGGAGCAGCCAGAGCTGTCAGTCTGCACGGAGCTGTCAGTCTGCACAGAGCTGTCAGTCTGCACGGAGCTGTTAGTCTGCACGGAGCTGTCAGTCTGCAAGGAGCTGTCAGTCTGCACGGAGCTGTCAGTCTGCAAGGAGCTGTCAGTCTGCAAGGGGCTGCCAGTCTGCAAGGGGCTGCCAGTCAGCACGGAGCCGCCAGAGCTGTCAGTCTGTAAGAAGCCGCCAGAGCTGTCAGCCTATATGGAGCAGCCAGTGCCGCCAGTCTGCCCAGCGCCGCCAGTGCCCCCAGTCTGCCCAGCATCGCCAGTCTGCCCAGCGTCGTCAGTCTGCCCAGCGCCGCCAGTCTGCCCAGCGTCGTCAGTCTGCCCAGCGCCGCCAGTCTGCCCAGCGCCGCCAGTCTGCCATTCAGCCAGACTCTTCCAGATCTGCCAGTCGACCAGACTCTTCCAGATCTGCCATTCAGCCAGACTCTTCCAGATCTGCCAGTCGACCAGACTCTTCCAGATCTGCCAGTCGACCAGACTCTTTCAGATCTGCCAGACTCTTCCAGTCGGCCAGGATCTGCCAACCAGCCAGGATCTGGTAGATCTACCTACCTGCCTGAGCTTTCTCTCACTCCTGAGCTTTCTCTCACTCCCGAGCTTTCTCTCACTCCCGAGCTTTCTCTCACTCCCGAGCTTTCTCTCACTCCCGAGCTTTCTCTCACTCCCGAGCTTTCTCTCACTCCCGAGCTGTCTCTCACTCCCGAGCTTCCCCTCAGTCCCGAGCTGTCCTTCAGTCCCGATCTGCTCCTCAGTCCAGTGGGTTTCTGGGTGAGGACTACTAGGCCATGGTCGGCGGCGAGGGTGGACTATCCAGGGACGAAGGGAGAGGGGACTAAGACATTAAAGGAGTGGGGTCCACGTCCCGCGCCGGAGCCGCCACCATGGACAGACGCCCACCCGGACCCTCCCTATTGTTTTGAGGTGCGTTCGGGAGTCCGCACCTTAGGGGGGGGGGGGTTCTGTCACGCCCTGGTCTAAGTATTTTGTGTTTTTTCTTCATGTATTGGGTCAGGCCAGGGTGTGGCATGGAGTTTTTGTATTGTGGTGTGTTTTGTCTTGGGGTTTTGGTGTGTATATATTTGGGATTGTAGCTAGTGGGGTTTTCTAGCAAAGTCTATGGCTGTCTGGAGTGATTCTCAATCAGAGGCAGGTGCTTATCGTTGTCTCTGATTGGGAACCATATTTAGGCAGCCATATTCTTTGAGTTTGTCGTGGGTGATTGTCCTTAGTGTCTTTGTTCCTGTCTACGTGTTAGGTTACACAAGTATAGGCTGTTTCGGTTTTCTTTACGTTTATTGTTTTGTAGTGTTTAGTGTTTAGTCGTGTTTACGTTTTGTTAATAAATATGGATCGCAATCGACACACTGCAGTTTGGTCCGACTCTCCTTCATCACAACTAGAAAGCCGTAACAGCCTCATGTCAGTGAAACCAGCATTTATAAAGACAGCCTCATGTCAGTGAAACCAGCATTTATAAAGACTGCCTCATGTCAGTGAAACCAGCATTTATAAAGACTGCCTCATATGTCAGTGAAACCAGCATTTATAAAGACTGCCTCATATGTCAGTGAAACCAGCATTTATAAAGACTGCCTCATATGTCAGTGAAACCAGCATTTATAAAGACTGCCTCATGTCAGTGAAACCAGCATTTATAAAGACTGCCTCATATGTCAGTGAAACCAGCATTTATAAAGACTGCCTCATATGTCAGTGAAACCAGCATTTATAAAGACTGCCTCATGTCAGTGAAACCAGCATTTATAAAGACTGCCTCATATGTCAGTGAAACCAGCATTTATAAAGACTGCCTCATGTCAGTGAAACCAGCATTTATAAAGACTGCCTCATATGTCAGTGAAACCAGCATTTATAAAGACTGCCTCATATGTCAGTGAAACCAGCATTTATAAAGACTGCCTCATGTCAGTGAAACCAGCATTTATAAAGACTGCCTCATGTCAGTGAAACCAGCATTTATAAAGACTGCCTCATATGTCAGTGAAACCAGCATTTATAAAGACTGCCTCAGTCACAATCCTAGACATATTAGCAACCCATCCTAGTTGTTGCAGCTTTACATTTACCCTTTTCTTAAAAGGCACAACAGGCAGAATTCTGGTGGCAGAATTTCAGTTTGTGGCAAAACAAGTCGATGAATAGTGTAGAGGATCATTGTAGCATCTAAAACCGCTGTGAAACATATATTCATGAACTAAAAATATAGTATTTTCAGCTGTTCGAAGCTTTTGTGCGAAACCCCGAAAGTAAAACGAGCAAAAGCTAAACTTAAGAGCGAGGAAGCATAGAAATAGATAATGTCGAACAGATCTACAGCTTCTTAGACTTGCTTTAAATGAGAATGGACTATATTTCTATGTGAATTTGGTCAGCCTAAAAAGCTTCCTACTGCCCCTGTACGTTTCCAACAGAGATTTTCATATCTGTCACATACACAGAGGAAGAAAACATTAGAAACGTTCTTTCCATGACAGACGGACCAGGTGAATCCAGGTGAAAGCTATGATCCCCTTATTGATGTCACTAGTTAAATCCACTTCAATCAGTGTAGATGAAGGGGGGGGGGAGAGAAGACAGGTTAAAGCTATGATCCCCTTATTGATGTCACTAGTTAAATCCACTTCAATCAGTGTAGATGAAGGGGGGGGGGGAAGACAGGTTAAAGCTATGATCCCCTTATTGATATCACTGATGGAGACAGGTTAAAGCTATGATCCCTTATTGATGTCACTGATGGAGACAGGTTAAAGCTATGATCCCCTTATTGATGTCACTGATGGAGACAGGTTAAAGCTATGATCCCCTTATTGATGTCACTGATGGAGACAGGTTAAAGCTATGATCCCCTTATTGATGTCACTAGTTAAATCCACTTCAATCAGTGTAGATGAAGGGGGGGGGAAGAAGGATTTATAAGCTTCGAGACAATTGAAACATGGATTGTGTTCAGTGCCTTCAAAAAGTATTCACACCCCTTGACTTATTCCACATTTTGTGGTATTACAGCCTGAATTCAATGGATTAAATATGATTTCTCTCACCCATCTATCTACACATAATACTCCATAACGACGAAGTTATTTTTCTGTTGACATTTTTAGCAAATTTATTAAAAATGAAATATCTCATTTACTTAAGTATTCACACCCCAGAGTCAATACATGTTAGAATCACATTTGACAGTGATTACAGCTGTGAGTCTTTCTGGGTACGTCTCTAAGAGCTTTGTATTGGATTTGACAGTGATTACAGCTGTGAGTCTTTCTAGGTACATCTCTAAGAGCTTTGTATTGGATTTGCCCCAAACATAACACATCGTATTCAGGACCCTTTCTTCTTTAAGGTTGCTGCCCCCTATCATCTTCAACCTTTTTAACCTGTCTCTCATCTCTGGGGAGGTTTCCATTGCTTGGAGGGCAGCTACAGTTAGTCCTTTATTTAAAGGGGGAGATCAAGCTGATCCTAACTGTTATAGGCCTATTTCTATTTTCCCTTGTTTATCAAAATTGTTGAAAAAACTTGTCAATTGGTTTCTCGACTGGTTTCTTGATGTCTTTAGTATTCTCTCTGGTGTGCAATCTGGTTTCCGCTCAGGTTATGGATGTGTCACCGCAACCTTAAAGGTCCTCAATGATGTAACCATTGCCCTTGACACTAAGCAATGTTGTGCTGCTATTTTTATTGACTTGGCCAAAGCCTTTGATACGGTAGACCATTCCCTTCTTGTGGGCCGACTAAGGAGTATTGGTGTCTCTTAGTGGTCTTTGACCTGGTTTGCTAACTACCCTTCTCAAAGAGGGTAGTGTATAAAGTCAGAAAGTCTGCTGTCTCAGCCACTGCCTGTCACCAAGGGAGTACACCAAGGCTCCATCCTAGGCCCCACACTCTTCTCAATTTACTTCAACAGCATAGTTCAGACAGAGGAAGCTCTCTCATCCATTTATATGCAGATGATACAGTCTTATACTCAGCTGGCCCCTCCCGGATTTTGCATTAAATGCTCTACAACAAAGCTTTCTTAGTGTTCAACAAGCTTTCTCTACCCTTAACCTTGTTCTGAACACCTCCAAAACAAAGGTCATGTGGTTTGGTAAGAAGAATGCCCCTCTTCCCACAGGTGTTCTTACTACCTCTGAGGGTTTAGAGCTTGAGGTAGTCACCTCATACAAGTACTTGGGAGTATGGCTGGACGGCGCACTGTCCTTCTCTCAGCACATATCAAAGCTGCAGGCTAAAGATACATCTAGACTTGGTTTCCTCTATCGTAATCGCTCCTCTTTCACCCCAGCTGCCAAACTAACCCTGATTTAGATGACCATCCTACCCATGCTAGATTACGGAAACATAATTTATAGGTCAGCAGGTAAGGGTGCTCTCAAGCGGCTAGATGGTCTTTACCATTCAGCCATCAGATTTGCCACCAATGCTCCTTATAGGACACATCACTGCACATCACTGCATATACCTCTCTGATAACCGGTCATCTCTGTATACCCGTCGCAAGACCCAATAGTTGATGCTTATTTATAAAACCCTCTTAGGCCTCCCTCCCCACTATCTAAGATATCTACTGCAGCCCTCATCCTCCACATACAACACCCGTTCTGCCAGTCACATTCTGGTAAAGGTCCCCAAAGCACACACATCCCTGGGTCGCTCCTCTTTTCAGTTCGCTGCAGCTAGCGACTGGAACGAGCTGCAACAAACACTCAAACTGGACAGTTTTATCTCCATCTCTTCATTAAAAGACTCAATCATGGACACTCTTACTGACAGTTGTGGCTGCTTTGTGTGATGTATTGTTGTCTCTACCTCCTTGACCTTTGTGCTGTTGACTGTGCCCAATAATGTTGCTACCATGTTGTGTTGTCATGTGTTGCTGCCTTGCTATGTTGTTGTCTTAGGTCTCTCTTTATGTAGTGTTGTCTCTCTCTTGTTGTGATGTGTGTTTTGTCCTATTTATATTGCATTTATTATTTATTTTAATCCCAGGCCCCCGTCCCCACAGGAGGCATTTTGTCTTTTGGTAGGTCGTCATTGTCAATAAGAATTTGTTCTTAACTGACTTGCCTAGTTACATAAAGGTTAAATAAATAAAACTATAGTTCATTTCTTTGCCACATTCTTTGCAGTTTTGCTTTAGTTCCTTATTGCAAACAGGATGCATGTTTTGGAATATTTGTATTCTGTACAGGCTTCCTACTTTTACTTGTCAATTAGGTTAGTGTTGTGGAGTAACTACAATGTTGTTGATCCGCTGGGGCGCTACTTGGCACATTGTGCTCTTTAGTGACTCCTTGTGGTGGGTCAGACGCCTGCAGGCTGATTTCGGTCGTCAGTTGAACTGTGTTTTCTCTGACACATTGGTGCAGAGTTAAGCAGGCGGGTGTTAAGGAGCGCGGTTTGGCGGGTCATGTTTCAGAGGACACATGACTCTACCTTCGCCTCTCCCAAGCTTAAGTATTTTTAAAACCAAATACTTTCTTGGCTTATTTCTCTCGTATTTTTCCATTTGAGCCATTTTAATTAAGGTATCTTTTACTCAGGTATGACAATTAGGTATGACAACAACTGTATTGGCTGCTGCGTGTCGGGCCAATTTGCGGTTAAACACGAGTGCAGGTGGTAAATTATTTTAGGACAGTGGGGACAAGACATTGACATTAATACATGTCAATGTATTGTCAGTAAGCATTTCACTAAGGTCTACACACCTGTTGTATTTGGTGCGTGTGACCAATAACATTTGGTTTGACGCTAATAGCTAAATAGTTAACTAGATGATTTGCCTATCTCGTTCCTCTGTTGTCTGACTATTTTTTTTATTTGTGCTAGCGGACAAAGCGTTAATATCGCTATTTTAAAAAATGTCTAAATTATTTTACCTTTATTTAACTAGGCAAGTCAGTCAATAACAAATTATTATTTACAATGATGGCCTACCAGGGGAACAGTGGGTTAACTGCCTTGTTTCAGGGGCAGAACGGCAGATGTTTTTTACCTTGTCAGTTCGGGGATTCGATCTAGCAACCTTTACGGTTACTGGCCTAACACTAACCGCTAGGCTGCCTGACCACCCCAAAAGCCTTCCACATGCTTCGGTTCGGCTGGCGAACCTAACGAGTGTGCTCACATAAGTACTATTAAGGAGAGTAGCCTAAAACTGCAATAGTACTGTTTGTCCATCTTGAGATGCCGGAGGCAGTATACATTTCTTCAAAATGGTCAGAATTAATCTAAGATATACTGTTTATACAAAAGTATGTGGACACCACTTCAAATTAGTGAATTTGGCTATTTCTGTAAGTCTCTCTGGAGATGATTGTCTGCTAAATGACTCAGTACTGCAAGTCTCTCTGGATAAGAGTGTCTGCTAAATGACTCAAAAGTAAATAGGCCTACCCCTGGGGTACGACAGTTGAACTAAGCTCATTGGGCTTTTATAATTATCCTAGAATCAATGGCTAGGGCTGTTGGCCACAGAATTGAGTTAAACAAAACACGCATGTACCATTGGCCATCTTCTCCTTTAACAATTCCTACAGTACTGAACAACATATTCAGTAGAATGCTCCTTTAAAAGTTCCTTTAAAAACACACAGCCTAGTTCAACAACTGCAGAGCTTGTGTCCCCTGTTTTTAAGACAATACTCACTGGTGTTAACAGGATTTTCAGTCTCTTCCTCCTCTCCATTTTCATCCTCCTCTGTCACTCCCAAAACATCTTCCTCCTCCTCTTTTATTGAGATAGCCTCCTCTTCCTCTTTTACTCCAAAAGGTTCCTTCTCTTCTTTCAATGTTATGGCCTCTTCCTCCTTTTTCATTCTGAAAGCTTCTACATCCTCCTCTTCCTCTTCCACTGTGACAGCCTCTATCCCCTCTTCCTCTTTCACTCCAAAAGGTTCCTTCTCTTCTTTCCCTACAACAGCCTCTTCTTCCTCTTGTTTTATTCTGAAAGCTTCTTCCTCTCCTTTCACTGTAATATTCTCCTCTTCTTCTTTTACAATAATGTTCAGCCCCAGAGCTTCTTTCTCCGTCCAGCAGACCTCTTCTTTAGCAAGGGGGCAGTAGCTTAGTGAACTCATATTAGCTAGCTAGCTAGTTAGCATTAGCAACTAGCCTAGTGCTAAACTCAGTACGAATTTAACAAATATGCTTATTTAAGTAAACAAGCAAATTGCATGTAAGTTAAGGAGTGTATATATATAAACAGAATTGTGTTTAAAACACTGAGATTCATATTAACACAAATGGTCGAAAGAGCTTCAATGTTTAGGTTTTGTGTTTGCTTGCAAGCTAGCGAAGTGGTTGAATCAGTAGCCGTGTTGTTGTTGAAGAAGCCCCGTCCACTAGAATACACGTCACCAAGAGGCATCACCTGAAAGACACGTCGCCATCTGCTGACTGGAGTGGGTAACGCTGTTCAATTAAATGAAACATTCTGGAAAACCAACTTCACAAAAAAATTATTGGCAAATAACCAGATATGTTTTCTCTTACTTCTAAGTACCTTTACACAGATGTAGAAGCTGAATATGAATATGTACATAATTAATAAATCCTGTTTTGAAAAGATAATGTGTTAGAAACAATTATCTGTTGTTGTTGTTGTTTGTTATGTTTTCACCTCCGGAGTTTTTATCTCGATGAGAGCATTTTATTACTTTACAGGGGAAATCTGCAGTTCAACCAATAACAAGTCGCTACCCCGCCACTGTTTTGGTAAAAAAAAAAAAAAAGGATTATAGTTTTAACCAAACTGTGAGAATATACAGCGTTTGTTTAGAATTACATTGTTTTACAAACCCAATGAGGTAAAAACAGGCTTTTATGTTCTGATGGGGTACGGCAGTTGAACTAAACCCATGAGGCATGTATAAGTTATATTTGGGTTCTGATAGGGTACAACAGTTGAACTAAGCCCATGAGGCATGTATAAGTTATATTCTCCAATAATTATTTTAAAAGTTTGAAATTAGATGTACCAATCCCAGATTGCCCCTTTAAAGCCACACTCTGTAAAATGTGAACATACTATTTCCTTAAAATCACACACTGGTCAGGTCACTGCACTTTCCATTCAGCTTCAGGCAACCTGGATGTAAAGGCTTGTTCACACCTGTAGTGACTCCTTCTATCCGTCACAACCCCATTGTTACGTATCCATTGTTTACTAGATACATCAACGTAATGACACCCAACACAATGTTGAAAAATCAGAATGCTTCCCACCACTAGATCACATGACGAGACGTGAGCTGGACGTGATCCCAGTGAACCGGTAGAGAGAGGACTCTAACCAGGAATCATACGTGGTAAAGTAACACCCGTTGTCATGACAGCCGAGTATTCCTCTGGGCAGAGGCAGTAGGTCTACCACACTGGCGTGTGCCTTGTTACAACAGCCTAAGTATATAACATGATTGACACGACCGTAATAATCATCATGAAATCGCCTTTGGAAGTGCCATAAGTGTAAACCAACATTATTCAGGATTTTACATTAACCTGTTTAACTGCATTGATATGGTTTAATTGATCATAGTCCAGACATCGTTATAGATATGTCTTAATTGATCATAGTCCAGACTCGTTATAGATATGTCTTAACTGATCAAGTCCAGTCTCGTTATAGATATGTCTTAACTGATCAAAGTCCAGACTCTTATGGATATGTCTTAACTGATCAAGTCCAGTCTCGTTATAGATATGTCTTAACTGATCAAGTCCAGTCTCATTATATATATATATGTCTTAATTGATCAAGTCCAGACTCGTTATAGATATGTCTTAACTGATCAAGTCCAGTCTCGTTATAGATATGTCTTAACTGATCAAGTCCAGTCTCGTTATAGATATGTCTTAACTGATCAAGTCCAGTCTCGTTATAGATATGTCTTAACTGATCAAGTCCAGTCTCGTTATAGATATGTCTTAACTGATCAAGTCCAGTCTCGTTATATATATATATGTCTTAACTGATCAAGTCCAGTCTCGTTATAGATATGTCTTAACTGATCAAGTCCAGTCTCGTTATAGATATGTCTTAACTGATCAAGTCCAGTCTCGTTATATATATATATGTCTTAACTGATCAAGTCCAGTCTCGTTATAGATATGTCTTAATTGATCAAGTCCAGTCTCGTTATAGATATGTCTTAATTGATCAAGTCCAGTCTCGTTATAGATATGTCTTAACTGATCAAAGTCCAGACTCATTTTTAGTTCTAAATACCATGCAGTTGAATCAGGTGAATTTAAACCAAACATTTTTTTTTGCAGGTCTTCTATTTCCCCTTATTCATTGATAATTTCCCATCATGAAAATGTATCTCTATTCCCCAACCAAACACGATACCACAAAAAAAAAAACATAACAAAAACAGCTTTTTACACCAATCTGGCAACCCTCATGAAATCAGACAGCACCAGAATCCCAAAGTATTAAGCGAAAACAAGCATAGAGAACAGTTTTGGCTTTAATTTTAAAAACCAACGGAAGACTACTATTATAAGTATTATAAGTATTCCGGTGACAACCTGGTTGATTAATAACAATATTGGATTGTTAACACGTTTGTTTTTTTTATATAAATAAATGTGGGACACAAAAAAAAGCCAGTGTAGAACCCCATTACCCAAAATGCACTGCTCCAATTACTTTCAAATGTTTGTTCCCCCCCCCCCCCCACCCCCCCAAATGTATTTTCCGAAAAATGAAGTCTCACAAAAACCTGTATTTTCCTACGAATTGAGTTGCACAAAAATGTGTATTTTCACACTAATTAAGCCACACAAAAACGAAACAAAACAAAAAAATACATTTTTTTGTACATATTTGCAGGAATTGAGTGTGAGACCGTCTTTATTCAGGAGCCTGTTGGTGTCAGACTTGATGCTCCTGTACCGCTTGCTGTGCAGAAGCAGAGAGAACAGTCTGTGTCTTTTGATTGGTTGGAGTATTTAGACTTGATGCTCCTGTACCGCTTGCTGTGCAGAAGCAGAGAGAACAGTCTGTGTCTTTTGATTGGTTGGAGTATTTAGAACACTGCCTATAGAATGTCTACACCTCCCTTGTATTTCTTCACATATTATTGTGTTACAAAGTGGGATTAAAATGGATTGAATTTTCTTTTTTTTTTGTCAACTATCTACATAAAATGCTCTGTAATGTCAGTGGAAAATGTTTTAATAAGTTTTTATTAAAAAAATGTACCATTAATATAACTTGATCAGTATTCCCCACCCTGAGTCAATGTTTTATTTAACCGTTATTTAAATCGGCAAGTCAGTTAAGAACAAATTCTTATTTTCAATGACGGCCTAGGAACAGTGGGTTAACTGCCTGTTCATGGCACATTGGGTACAGTTACAGCAAAGTAGATTTGTCACAAAAGTTAAAAATAGCAATAAAATTCATCAATTATCTTTGAATATCTTCTTCTTCTGGCAACGCTAAAGGTCGCAAGTAATAATAAAATAAAAATGTTTCAATTGTAAATGGCTTGTGTAGTCAATTCCGTGTCCTCCAACTTTGGATGTAACGTTCGATGTAATTACTCAATCTAAACTGACGTTTATCGAGTCATGTTTGGTCTCATTGCAGTCCTCTGTTTGTTAGTAGAACAACCACAACGCATGGTTCTTTTCCGGGACAAATTGACCGAAAGGAAGTGATTTGAACCCAGCAAACAATTACCTAATTGTGCACCAATGATAGGATCGGTTCTTCATTGATTGACTGGATTTCGGACCAATGACCACTGATCCTCTTGAAATCTACCTGGTTAGATAGCCAATGAGCTCAGGTAAACGACAACATGTGATGGTTCTATCCAGGAAGCTTATCTTTTGTGGGAAAGCCATGCGTGTCGACAACCATTCTCCATTGAAAATTCTTCCAGACGCACCAACTGTGGTTACGCGCAGCATTTCTTTTGGAGAGCATTTTCAAAGAATAAATATGGCAAGTAAATCTTTAAAATCGAAGACCAAGACAAAGCATACAGATCTACACGATATAATTGATGAGATTGCTCGAGATAGTGACAGTGAATTACTACAAGATGAGTCAGACAGTGACAATTCTTTTGACTCGGTTTCTGAGGTTATGTTCTTATATGGAGAAGATTCTGTGTTGGATTGGTGAGTAAACGTTGTTTGAAATTAATAATATCACATATTCATTTGAGTTGTTTGAGATATATATATTTTTTGCCATACATAAAATTATGACGAGGACATGAAATATAAAGTACACATGTGTATAAAGTAAACATTGCTCTACATTGTGGGTGTATCTGTGTGTCTGTATATATTACATATATTTTTGCATGTATTTTATCTAAACATGGAATGAACAACACCTCACTTACTCTGTATATAATCTGTGTCTTTATTTCACAGTCCCAGCGATTCTGATTGGGAGCCCATACTGCCAAGGTGCAAATCCCCCACTGAAGCTGGTCCATCCAGCCGGACCCCTGCTGTCTCCGGCACCACCCCCGCCCGGCCATCAAGAGGTGTGAAGTCGGTGACAAAGAAGCGGAGGAAGGGAAGTGTGGAACCTGCTGGCAGTGCAGAGGAGGGTCGTTGGCACTCTGTGCTGGAGGAGGATGTGGCCCCACCACCTCCAATTTTCAGACCAAAGAGGCCACCAGGTCCTCAGCTGGACATGACCTCAAAGTACAGCCCCATACAACTTTTTCAGTTGTTTTTCACCCCACGAGTTGTTGATTCCCTGGTGTTGAACACTAATAGGAACGGAGCTAAGAGGCAGGAAGGCAAGAAAGAGGCATGGAAGCCCATTTCCATGTCAGATATTTTTTGTTACTTTTCTATGGTCATTTACATGGGTCTTGTAAAGCTAAAAACCCTGAAGGACTACTGGAAATCTGCACCCCTCTATCAACTGCCTTTTCCCTCCACAGTCATGTCATGCAAAAGGTTTCTGACAATCTCACGGGCACTTCATATCAGTGACCCAGAAGTTGATAAGGACAACGAGACGAAACGAGGCACGGCAAGGTTTGATAAGCTCTGCAAAATTAAACCTCTCTACCTCGACATCATTGAGGCCTGCAATACTTATTTTCAGCCTGCCCAGAACCTTTCCATAGATGAGAGGATGGTAGCCTCAAAGGCCAGAAATGGCCTAAAACACTACATGCGTAACAAACCGACTAAATGGGGTTACAAACTGTTTGTTTTGGCTGATTCTGCGTGTGAATACACGTGCAATTTTTTTGTCTATGAAGGGAAGAACAGTTGTGCTACCGGGAAGGGACTGAGCTATGACTCCGTTATGCAGTTATTAGATTTTCAGCTGCTAGGGAAGGGCTACAAACTGTTTGTGGATAACTTCTACACAAGCCCTACCCTGTTTGCAGACCTGAGAAAGCTGGAGATGTGGGCCTGTGGCACCATTCGGTCCAACAGAGTGGGCTTTCCGAAAACCAGGGTGAACGACATGCCTAAGCGGGCTGAGCGGGGGACCATGCGATGGATCCGAGAAGATGGCCTGCTGTTTGTGAAGTGGATGGACACCAGAGAGGTGGCGATGTGCTCCACTATCCACAAGTCCTTCAGTGGTGATCACGTCGTCAGGCGTGTGAAGGGCGCTACTGGGGCATGGACCACAAAAAATGTCCCCATTCCAACTGCAGTAAAGGACTACAATAAGAACATGGGAGGTGTCGACCTTTCGGATGCGCTTATAGGATACTATAATGTTCTCCACAAAACCATGAAATGGTACAAGACATTGTTTTATCATTTCATTGACATTGCTGTGGTGAATGCCTTCATCCTCCAGAAGGAAATGGCCAAGAGCTGTGGACAGCCTCCCATCTCACAGCTAGCCTTCAGAGAGCTGCTCATCCAGGAGCTTGCTAGCTACAGCAAGACCACTGTAGCACCTTCATTCCCCTCTACCTCTGTCCCTTCTGCTCCTTCAACCAGTGGTGTGCACATGCTTAAATTCCTTATTGCAGGCAGGAATGAGTGCAAAAGGGGCTTAGTAAGGAGGCTTCGTTGTGCTCTTTGCCACAAGAAATCCTCTGTCGGCTGCACCACCTGTTCAGTGACCCTCTGCTTCACAGCAGAAAGAGATTGCTATGGGCTATGGCATCAGCAGCACAATATTGTGTAGAGGGTCTTCACATTATTGAACATTGAACGTGTAAATAGTTAACCATGTTATTTAAACATTTTTTAAATATTCATTTTTTTCTTCAATTTTTCCTGTATATTTTTCCTGTATATTTTTCCTATATATTTTTCCTGTATATTTTTCCTATATATTTTTCCTGTATATTTTTCCTGTATATTTTTCCTATATATTTTTCCTGTATATTTTTCCTATATATTTTTCCTGTATATTTTTCCTGTATATTTTTCCTATATATTTTTCCTGTATATTTTTCCTGTATATTTTTCCGGGTATGTTTGAATAATTGTTTTGTGTATAGTTATTTGCATCAATGTTTCGATGTTCCAATTCGGCCACTTGGGTACATTTGGGAAACTTGTGAGGGACACCTGGGTGACTTCATGCTCACTGGCATGTACCTCACTCATTCCTGAAGGTATCTGTCTGAAACTTTGGTCAAATACTGTTGCCTACTTATGTTCTTATGTGGAATTAGCCCCAGTATCATAACTGAATGTTTGGCTGTTCTAGTTTATTTTAAAGATGCAACAACAATAAAAGAACAGAAAAATGTCTGTTTATTTCCTTGTATTTTCTTCTACCAGATCTATTGTGTTATATTCTCCTACATTCAATTCACATTTACACAAACTTCAGAGTGTTTCCTATGAAATGGTAACAAGAATATGCATATCCTTGCTTCTGGGCCTGAGCTACAGGCTGTTAGAATTAGATATGTCTTCAGGCGGAAATTGCACAAAGTAGGGCGGTAGCCGTAGCAGGTTTTAGGAACAAATTCTTATTTTCAATGACGGCCTAGGAAGAGTGGGTTAACTGCATGTTCAGGGGCAGAACGACAGAATTGTACCTTGTTAGCTCGGGGATTTGAACTTGCAACCTTCCGGTTACTAGCCCAATGCTATAACCACTAGGCTACCCTGCCGCCCCATGGTAGAAACCAGTGGTGGGAAAAGTACTCAATTGTCAGACTTAAAGGTAAAGACACCTTAATAGAAAATGACTCAAGTAAAAGTGAAAGTCACCCAGTAAATTACTACTTGAGTAAAAGTCTAAAAGTATTTGGTTTTAAATATGCTTAAGTATCAAAAGTCAATGTAATTGCTAAAATATACTTAAATAATCAAAAGTAAAAGTATAAATAATTTCAAATTCCTTATATTAAGCAAATTGTGTGGGCAAGAGGCTCGTTTCAGCCGTCACCTCATGTTTCAGTAACCACCTCATGTTTCAGCCGTCACCTCATGTTTCAGCCGCCACCTCATGTTTCAGTCGCCACCTCATGTTTCAGCCGTCACCTCATGTTTCAGCCGTCACCTCATGTTTCAGCCGCCACCTCATGTTTCAGTAACCACCTCATGTTTCAGCCGTCACCTCATGTTTCAGTCGCCACCTCATGTTTCAGTAACCACCTCATGTTTCAGCCGCCACCTCATGTTTCAGTAACCACCTCATGTTTCAGTAACCACCTCATGTTGCAGCCGTCACCTCATGTTTCAGTCGCCACCTCATGTTTCAGTAACCACCTCATGTTTCAGTAACCACCTCATGTTTCAGTCGTCACCTCATGTTTCAGCCGCCACCTCATGTTTCAGTAACCACCTCATGTTGCAGCCGCCACCTCATGTTTCAGTAACCACCTCATGTTGCAGCCGTCACCTCATGTTTCAGCCGCCACCTCATGTTTCAGTCGCCACCTCATGTTTCAGTAACCACCTCATGTTTCAGTAACCACCTCATGTTTCAGTCGTCACCTCATGTTTCAGCCGCCACCTCATGTTTCAGTAACCACCTCATGTTGCAGCCGCCACCTCATGTTTCAGTAACCACCTCATGTTTCAGTAACCACCTCATGTTGCAGCCGTCACCTCATGTTTCAGCCGCCACCTCATGTTTCAGTCGCCACCTCATGTTTCAGTAACCACCTCATGTTTCAGTAACCACCTCATGTTTCAGTCGTCACCTCATGTTTCAGCCGCCACCTCATGTTTCAGTAACCACCTCATGTTGCAGCCGCCACCTCATGTTTCAGTAACCACCTCATGTTGCAGCCGTCACCTCATGTTTCAGCCGCCACCTCATGTTTCAGTCGCCACCTCATGTTTCAGTAACCACCTCATGTTTCAGTAACCACCTCATGTTTCAGCCGCCACCTCATGTTTCAGCCGCCACCTCATGTTTCAGCCGCCATCTCATATCACCACCTCATGTTTCAGCCGCCACCTCATGTTTCAGTCGCCACCTCATGTTTCAGCCGTCACCTCATGTTTCAGTAACCACCTCATGTTTCAGCCATCACCTCATGTTTCAGCCGCCACCAAATGTTTCAGTCGCCACCTCATGTTTCAGCCGTCACCTCATGTTTCAGCCGCCACCTCATGTTTCAGTAACCACCTCATGTTTCAGTCGTCACCTCATGTTTCAGTCGCCACCTCATGTTTCAGTAACCACCTCATGTTTCAGCCGACACCTCATGTTTCAGTCGCCACCTCATGATTCAGTAACCACCTCATGTTGCAGCCGCCACCTCATGTTTCAGTAACCACCTCATGTTGCAGCGTCACCTCATGTTTCAGCCGCCACCTCATGTTTCAGCCCTCACCTCATCTTTCAGTCGCCACCTCATGTTTCAGTCGCCACCTCATGTTTCAGTCGCCACCTCATGTTTCAGTAACCACCTCATGTTTCAGTCATCACCTCATGTTTCAGTCGCCACCTCATGTTTCATTAACCACCTCATGTTGCAGCCGCCACCTCATGTTTCAGTAACCACCTCATGTTGCAGCCGTCACCTCATGTTTCAGTCGCCACCTCATGTTTCAGCCGCCATCTCATGTTTCAGTAACCACCTCATGTTTCAGCCGTCACCTCATGTTTCAGTCGCCACCTCATGTTTCAGACGCCACCTCATGTTTCAGTAACCACCTCATGTTGCAGTCGTCACCTCATGTTTCAGAAACCACCTCATGTTTCAGCCTCCACCTCATGTTTCAGCCGTCACCTCATGTTTCAGCCGTCACCTCATCTTTCAGCCGCCACCTCATCTTTCAGCCGCCACCTCATGTTTCAGCCGCCACCTCATGTTTCAGTCGTCACCTCGTGTTTCAGCCGTCACCTCGTGTTTCAGCCGTCACCTCGTGTTTCAGCCATCACCTCGTGTTTCAGCCGCCACCTCATGTTTCAGCCTGCCACCTCATGTTTCAGCCGCCACCTCATGTTTCAACAAGATAATGCACAGCCCCATGCAGCAAAGATCTGTACACAATTCCTGGAAGCTGAAAATGTACCAGTTCTTCCACAGCCTGCATACTCACCAGACATGTCACCCATTGAGCATGTTTGGGATGCTCTAGATCGACTTGTACGACAGTGTGTTTCAGTTCCCGCCAATATCCAGCACTCCATGCGAAGGAGATGTGTTGCACTGCATGAGGCAAATGGTGGTCACACCAGATACTGACTGGTTTTCTGATCCACAACCCTACTCCTTCTTTATGGTATCTGTGACCAACATATGCATATCTGCATTCCCAGTCATGTGAAATCCATAGATTAGGGCATAACTAATTAATTTCCTTGTAAAAAAAAGAGGAGGAAAGGAGGGAGGTGGATCAAAGGTCAAAGGTTAATCGAACTCGAGTACGAGGCAGGCAACCTAGGAGGGTCGATTGACTGGGAGAGATCTGCTGCACTAAAGGCGCAGCACAGGGAGCTGCAGGAGCAGAAGGCTCGAGCATTCCTGGAGCGTGCGCATAGTGGCTTTCTAGAACATAATGAGACTTGTTCCGCTATGTTCTTTAAGTCGGTTAGGGCCAGACAGAGTAGGAAGGTAATGCATGGCGTTAGGGAAGAAAATGGGACTGTAGTAAGTAAACCAGAGGAGATGGTCAGGGTGACAACTGATCATTTCCCGAGGTTTATTTAAGGAAAGGGAAATAGATGTAGAGCAGGGAAATGTGTTTTTAGAACACTTGTCCCGGCGGTTGCCGGAGGACATTAGAGACGTGATGGAGGCCCAGATCTCACTAGAAGAGGTTGAGAGCGCTCTTAGGAGGATGGGAAAAGGGAAGGTGCCTGGGATGGATGGGCTGCCGGCTGAGTTTTAGCTCAAGTTTTGGGGTATACATGGACCAGTGGTCCTCGAAGTCTTGAAGGCCATCCTTGAGACGGGGGTCCCGGGGGGATCAATGGCTGTTGGTGTGCTGTCACTTCTTTATAAGCAGGGGGAAGCAACTGACCTTGGCAACTGGCGGCCGTTGACCATGCTGTGCGTAGATTACAAGCTACAGTGCCTTGCGAAAATATTCGGCCCCCTTGAACTTTGCGACCTTTTGCCACATTTCAGGCATCAAACATAAAGATATAAAACTGTATTTTTTTGTGAAGAATCAACAACAAGTGGGACACAATCATGAAGTGGAACGACATTTATTGGATATTTCAAACTTTTTTAACAAATCAAAAACTGAAAAATTGGGCGTGCAAAATTATTCAGCCCCCTTAAGTTAATACTTTGTAGCGCCACCTTTTGCTGCGATTACAGCTGTAAGTCGCTTGGGGTATGTCTCTATCAGTTTTGCACATCGAGAGACTGAAATTTTTTCCCATTCCTCCTTGCAAAACAGCTCGAGCTCAGTGAGGTTGGATGGAGAGCATTTGTGAACAGCAGTTTTCAGTTCTTTCCACAGATTCTCGATTGGATTCAGGTCTGGACTTTGACTTGGCCATTCTAACACCTGGATATGTTTATTTTTGAACCATTCCATTGTAGATTTTGCTTTATGTTTTGGATCATTGTCTTGTTGGAAGACAAATCTCCGTCCCAGTCTCAGGTCTTTTGCAGACTCCATCAGGTTTTCTTCCAGAATGGTCCTGTATTTGGCTCCATCCATCTTCCCATAAATTTTAACCATCTTCCCTGTCCCTGCTGAAGAAAAGCAGACCCAAACCATGATGCTGCCACCACCATGTTTGACAGTGGGGATGGTGTGTTCAGGGTTGATGAGCTGTGTTGCTTTTACGCCAAACATAACGTTTTGCATTGTTGCCAAAAAGTTCAATTTTGGTTTCATCTGACCAGAGCACCTTCTTCCACATGTTTGGTGTGTCTCCCAGGTGGCTTGTGGCAAACTTTAAACGACACTTTTTATGGATATCTTTAAGAAATGGCTTTCTTCTTGCCACTCTTCCATAAAGGCCAGATTTGTGCAATATACGACTGATTGTTGTCCTATGGACAGAGTCTCCCACCTCAGCTGTAGATCTCTGCAGTTCATCCAGAGTGATCATGGGCCTCTTGGCTGCATCTCTGATCAGTCTTCTCCTTGTATGAGCTGAAAGTTTAGAGGGACGGCCAGGTCTTGGTAGATTTGCAGTGGTCTGATACTCCTTCCATTTCAATATTATCGCTTGCACAGTGCTCCTTGGGATGTTTAAAGCTTGGGAAATCTTTTTGTATCCAAATCCGGCTTTAAACTTCTTCACAACAGTATCTCGGACCTGCCTGGTGTGTTCCTTGTTCTTCATGATGCTCTCTGCGCTTTTAACGGACCTCTGAGACTATCACAGTGCAGGTGCATTTATACGGAGACTTGATTACACACAGGTGGATTGTATTTATCATCATTAGTCATTTAGGTCAACATTGGATCATTCAGAGATCCTCACTGAACTTCTGGAGAGAGTTTGCTGCACTGAAAGTAAAGGGGCTGAATAATTTTGCACGCCCAATTTTTCAGTTTTTGATTTGTTAAAAAAGTTTGAAATATCCAATAAATGTCGTTCCACTTCATGATTGTGTCCCACTTGTTGTTGATTCTTCACAAAAAAATACAGTTTTATATCTTTATGTTTGAAGCCTGAAATGTGGCAAAAGGTCGCAAAGTTCAAGGGGGCCGAATACTTTCGCAAGGCACTGTACTTGCAAAGGTCTTGGCGGATCGGTTGCGCACAGCCCTTCCCTACGTCGTCCACGAGGATCAGACGTGCGGGGTAGAGGGACGCTCTATTAGATGGAACCTACAGTTGATCAGGGATTCCATCGCTTGGGTTGAAGATAGAGGGCTGCCATTAATGGTAGCAGCGCTAGATCAGGCGAAAGCATTTGATCGCGTGAATAGATATTTTCTATTCAGGGTACTAGGTAGATTAGGATTTGGGGAGAAGTTCATAGGATGGACTCGGGGTGCCGAGTGTAAATAGTCACTTAGGTGACGTTTTTGACCTCTCGTCTGGGGTCAGGCAGGGATGCCCACTCTCGGCTCTCTGGGGTCAGGCAGGGATGCCCACTCTCGGCTATGCAAGGACTCGTGCCTGACAAGGTCCCTTGCCATCATTGGGGATTTCACCCGAGCGTCAGGGGCGGTTCTGAACCATGCAAAGTCTTCCGTTAAGTTTTTCGGGAGATGGCGCGGTAGGACGGATGTGCCCGGGGGGTTATCTCTCTGTGAGGGGGCCCTGGTACGAGTGGGTCGCCAGGGCGCGCATGCTCTGTCCCATCGGGGAGGGAGGTAGGGGGGTACCACATCTCCCCCTCAATTTTTGTTTCTTTTCTGTTGACGGAGCTTGCTCAGCCAGTAATACACCCGTCCGGTTACCTCCTGCGGGTGTTCTTCTCGTATCAGGCGAGAAGCGTAATGGTGTGGTCTAACACGGGTCCTCGGGCGGAACAGCTGCCGTGGCACTTTGGCCATGCGGCCAAGTGGCTGCGTGCGCACCCCGAGGATGAAGTTGCCCGAGTAGGTTTAGACCACAGGCACCTGTACGAGGAGGTCAGGCAGGCAGGGAGTCCTGCGCCTGTAGCGGGCATCTCGTCAGTGGTCTGGGAAGGAGTGCAGGCGCAGGGCCTGGACAACAGGCTCAAGGACCTGAATTGGTTGAGCCTCCACAAGTGCTTGCCGGTACGTTCCATCATGTAGAGGCATAGTTTGGCGCGATCCCCCACCTGTCCAAGATCCGCTTGTGGCAGGGAGGAGACTGTGCGCCATGCCTTTTGGGACTGTGCCTTTGCCGGAGCAGTATGGGCTAGGGCACGGGTGTTGTTAGGTAAGGTAAGAGGGGATTTTGTTTTGACGTGGGCAAGGTTAGAGAGAGGTGTAGGGAAAGCATGAGGGACTGATAGGGATAGGTTTCTGCTCTGGCTTCTCATGAGTCTCTTTAAAAGGGGGATGTGGGAAGCCAGGCAGAACATGGTCAAGACATGGAGAGATTGGGGGGTGGAAGGGATAGTGAGGAGGGTGGAAGGAGATTTAAGGGGGAGGATGAAGAGGGAGGAGAGGAAGTGGGGGCAGCATGCGGCATGGGAGAGGTGGAAGGGGGGGTTTAGGGATGGGAGTGTTAGATTGAGTGTTGTAAGGGGATAGATCAGGGAAGGGGAGATAGGGAAAGGTATTGGTTAGGTATGACGGGGAGGGACGATGCTCCCCTGAGTTTTTTGTTTTGGTTTGTGTGTTCTTTGTTAATTAAAAATGCCATTATTTGAGTTTGAAAGAAAATTATGATTTTGAGTTGTATGAATGAATGGCATTGTAAGTAATAAATTGTTTTTTCAAAAAAATATATATATAAAAAAAATCTGTGACCAACAGATGCATATCTGCATTCCCAGTCATGTGAAATCCATAGATTAGGGCCTAACGAATTAATTTCAAATGATTAATTTCCTTGTAGAAAAAAAAGAGGAGGAAAGGAAGCACTGCTAAGGAACACAACATTGTGGGAGATAGAAGGTGCTCTTTGGTGAAAGGGGTAAATTGGTCATTAAAAAGAAAGGAGGACCAATGCACTCTTCATATAATTAATTAAAATGGCTTTATTTGTATGGCATGTTCAATTGGAAACAAAGTTTAAAAAAATATTTCACACGTTTCGGCTGCACGGCTTTCGTCAGGGAGTACAGAGAAATGTTAATACGCTGTCCTCTTTTGAACAGCTTTTTCCAATCGGCCCTAATTAGAAGAGGGAGTGGTTACACAATTGATTGGACAACATTTAGTAAGAAATACTATACACGTTAAGAAGTGAAATACTGTAGATATGTTATTTATTTTTTAAATCAACTCAAAGCTAGAAGCATCAGAGTGCCTGGAAAGGTAGATCAAACCTTAAATATGACTTTGCCCAGTCATATATAAGGGTAGAACTAATGACTTTGCCCAGTCATATTTAAGGGTAGAACTACCTTTCTAGGCACTCTGATGCTTCTAGCTTTGAGTTGCATTTTTTAAATAACATATCTACAGTATTTCACATTTTTAACATTTATAGTATTTCTTACTAGGTGTTGTCCAATCAATTTTGTAACCACTCCCTCTTCATGTGATGTGAAATATCAATTTCCACACTGGAAGTAGTGGTAAAGATTCTATCTTGTGTGTATTCTCTCATGTACTTTAAGATTCTGTGATGTGGTATAACATTTTCCACACAGAGAGCATTGGTAGGGCTTCTCCCCTGTGTGTGTTCTTTCATGCACTTTTAAGTGCCCCGACAGGGTGAAACTCTTCCCACACTGGGAGCACTGGTAAGGCTTCTCCCCGGTGTGTGTTCTCTTATGTTCTTTCAAACCGCTTTCCACACTGGGAGCACTGGTAGGGTTTCTCTTTTGTGTGTATTCTCATGTGTATTTTTAGGCCTCCAGATTGTGTAAAACTTGTTCTACACTGAGAGCAGTGGAACGGCTTCTCCCCTGTGTGTTTACTTTTGTGTTCTTTCAATTGAACTAATGTGGTAAAGCTCTTTCCACACTGGGCACATTTGTAAGGCTTCTCCCCTGTGTGTGTTCTTTCATGCACTTTTAGGTGACTTGACAGGGTAAAACGTTTCCCACACTGGGAGCATTGGTAAGGATTCTCCCCTGTGTGTGTTCTCTTATGTTCTTTCAAGTGTCCTGACTGGGTAAAACTCTTTCCACACTGGGAGCATTTGTAGGGTTTCTCTCTTGTGTGTGTCCTCGTATGGGTTCTCAAGTACCCTGACTGGGTAAAACTCTTCCCACAATGGGAGCATTGGTAAGGCTTTTCTCCTGTGTGTATTCGTTCATGTATTTTTAAGTTCCCTAACTGAGTAAAATGCTTTCCACAGTGGGAACAGTGGTGTGGTCTTGCTAAATGCTTCTCACCTGTGTGTGTTCTTTCATGCACTTTTAGGTGTCCTGACAAGGTAAAACGCTTCCCACAATGGGAGCATTGGTAAGGCTTCTCCCCTGTGTGTGTTCTCTTATGTTCTTTCAAGTGTCCTGACTGGGTCAAACTCTTTCCACATTGGGAGCATTGGTAGGGTTTCTCTCTTGTGTGTATTCTCATATGAGTTCTCAAGTACTGGGTAAAACTCTTCCCACAATGGGAGCATTGGTAAGGCTTTTCTCCTGTGTGTATTCGTTCATGTATTTTCAAGTTCCCTAACTGAGTTAAACTCTTCCCACACTGGGAGCAGCAGTGTCGCCTTGCTGGGTTGGATGTCTCTGGTTCCTCTGAAGGACTCTTCCCACTGTCAGAATGAAAGTCTGTTCTCTCTCCTGCCAAAGACAAACAGATTATTTAACTCGAAAATGAGATTTACTGAAGAAATGTGTGTTTAAAGTATTTATGGTTGTGAAACAGTCTTGGTCATGGTAGGATGGCAGTAGTCATGGTAGGGTGTTAGTATTTATGGTTGTGAAACAGTCTTGGTAGTGGTAGGATGGCAGTAGTCATGGTAGGGTGTTAGTATTTATGGTTGTGAAACAGTCTTGGTAGTGGTAGGATGGCAGTAGTCATGGTAGGGTGTTAGTATTTATGGTTGTGAAACAGTCTTGGTAGTGGTAGGATGGCAGTAGTCATGGTAGGGTGTTAGTATTTATGGTTGTGAAACAGTCTTGGTAGTGGTAGGATGGCAGTAGTCATGGTAGGTGGTAGTGGTAGGATGGCAGTAGTAATGGTAGGATGTTATGTGGATAAAATAAACATGACTTTTAAAGCCGATACAACATCCTCTCAGAAGCACAGTGCACTTTGTTTCACGTCTTTAGGCCTTACCGTTGAGGAGATATTGCAATTTGTGTGACCGAAGTCTGGGTCAAAAGGTCATTAAATACGATGTCATATCTGGGCAAGAGTATCTGCTGGCGTCGTGCTTGACTGCCGCGTACTGCCTGGTACCTGTTTAGTTAACAGTGTTTACCCGTTAGCTTTGATTTGTCTTCTTTTGTTTTTCCTTGTTTGTTTTTTGTCTACTTTTAGAGCTAAGGGAGTTTTGTGACTTTTACCACCTTGGTTTAATAGCGATAGCTAGCTTGCGTATTGGCTGTTTTTTCTACGTCTGAGTCTGGTTTGATAATATCCACCTGTTTAGCTTCTTCCTCTGATTGCTGGCCTCCTGGTTCCCTGACCCAGCTCTGGATTATTGCCTTGGGAATGTGTTTATTTGGGATTTCCCTCGCCATACATACTCTGACTCTCCCTCGCCATACATCTCTCTGGAAAACCCATCAGATTACCCTCTGACTCTCCCTCGCCATACATCTCTCTGGAATACCCATCAGATTACCCTCTGACTCTCCCGTGGCCACACATCTCTCTGGAATACCCATCAGATTACCCTCTGACTCTCCCGTGGCGTAGCTCCCGCCTCCCCCCTCTGCTTATTTGCCGGCTCTACTTCCTTGAAGCGCTTCTCTTCCTGGCTGTTGCTCTGGTAACCCAGCCCCTATGAAGCAAGGTAAGACAAAGCAACCCTAACATTTCATCAGTCCTCTGCCTCTGTTCATATGAAGCGGAAGATGTTAATCTGTGTTGTTGTTTGTGTCGAATTGCTTTGCTTTATCTTGGCCAGGTCGCTGTTGTTTATTGTTTACTCCATGTGTAACTCTGTGTTGTCTGTTCACACTGCTATGCTTTACCTTGGCCAGGTCGCAGTTGTTTATTGTTTACTCCATGTGTAACTCTGTGTTGTCTGTTCACACTGCTATGCTTTATCTTGGCCAAGTCGCAGTTGTTTATTGTTTACTCCATGTGTAACTCTGTGTTGTTGTTTGTGTCAAACTGCTTTGCTTTATCTTGGCCAGGTCGCAGTTGCAAATGAGAACTTGTTCTCAACTAGCCTACCTGGTTAAATAAAGGTGTTCTCAACTAGCCTACCTGGTTAAATAAAGGTGTTCTCAACTTGCCTACCTGGTTAAATAAAGGTGTTCTCAACTAGCCTACCTGGTTAAATAAAGGTGTTCTCAACTAGCCTACCTGGTTAAATAAAGGTGTTCTCAACTAGCCTACCTGGTTAAATAAAGGTGTTCTCAACTAGCCTACCTGGTTAAATAAAGGTGTTCTCAACTAGCCTACCTGGTTAAATAAAGGTGTTCTCAACTTGCCTACCTGGTTAAATAAAGGTGTTCTCAACTAGCCTACCTGGTTAAATAAAGGTGTTCTCAACTAGCCTACCTGGTTAAATAAAGGTGTTCTCAACTAGCCTACCTGGTTAAATAAAGGTGTTCTCAACTAGCCTACCTGGTTAAATAAAGGTGTTCTCAACTAGCCTACCTGGTTAAATAAAGGTGTTCTCAACTAGCCTACCTGGTTAAATAAAGGTGTTCTCAACTAGCCTACCTGGTTAAATAAAGGTGTTCTCAACTAGCCTACCTGGTTAAATAAAGGTGTTCTCAACTAGCCTACCTGGTTAAATAAAGGTGTTCTCAACTAGCCTACCTGGTTAAATAAAGGTGTTCTCAACTAGCCTACCTGGTTAAATAAAGGTGTTCTCAACTAGCCTACCTGGTTAAATAAAGGTGTTCTCAACTTGCCTACCTGGTTAAATAAAGGTGAAATAATAAATAATAAGCCATCTTAGCGGGAGGGCAAACCCCAGAAATATATGTTGGGTATCTCAGATTGTTCTGGTAATTCTCACATAGAAACGTAATGTGGAGACCTATTCATGCTTCCATTAAGACCCTATGATCTGTGAACCGTTCATGATACGGACAACATCTCGGTGTCTTACACTCCTTATAGCAGGGTTCCCCAACTTCCGGCCCGCGGACTGAATTTGGCCCACAGGTGTTTTTATTTGGCCCAACAAGTTTTCTGTGAAGAAAAAAATTCATATTTATTTATATATATATATATAAAGAAGTTTTATTGTTGGACATGAGACAACAACAACAACAACAACAAAAAACACCAGAAAAATCCGCTTTTAATTTAAGAAATGACCCTTTTTGATATAGCTTCTTTTTAGATTTTGTTTTCTTTTAAACGCGTCACATTTCCAGAGTGGGCTCTCTCTGAAGATATCTCCCATTTTATACATAGAAATGTACATTGTAGGTCATTAACCAATCACATCCCTCCTTGACGATTGCACATTCAGCAAATCACCAACAGAGAGAGGTCCCTTTTAAAAAAAATGCATTTTCACATTCACTGTGTTGGTGAAGCTCATAAAATGAAGCACAGCTTCAAAATGAACAAGAGAGCCCACTCTGGACATGTGAAGTAGGCCTAATTGAGGAGTACACTTTGACAAACAATATGCCTTCAAATGAACCAAATTAAAAAGGCAAACTTTTGAGATAAAATGAATATTTGAATGTTGAATCAATTGAAACTGACAGTATAACGACACCTAGATGTTGTCTTGTCTGCATCATGTAGGGGTCAGAGGTCATGGGGTCTGACAGTATAATGACTAGATGATGTCTGTATCACGTAGAGGTCATAGGGTCTGACAGAATAATGACGAGATGTTGTCTGTATCATGTAGGGGTCAGAGGTTATGGGGTCTGACAGTATAATGACTAGATGATGGGTTCAGAGGCCATAGGGTCATACAGTTTAATGACTAGATGTCTGTATCATGTAGGGTTCAGAGGTCATGGGGTCTGACAGTATAATGACAAGATGATGGCTGTATCATGTAGGGGTCAGAGGTCATGGGGTCTAACAGGAGGCATGTAGAGGTCTAAAATGGGCCTAAAATGGCCACTTTCAACCTGATTTTCTCAAAAACGGTTTGTGATACAAATGTTTAAAAAAACATACATCCTTCCTCCCAATTACGTTTTTATGTGAGAATGACCAATACAATCTGAGATGCCCCCCAACATGTTGGGCTATCCTGGTGTAGAATCACTACTACACATGGCTTCTATCCTGGTGTAGAATCACTACTACACATGGCTTCTATCCTGGTGTAGAATCACTACTACACATGGCTTCTATCCTGGTGTAGAATCACTACTACACATGGCTTCTATCCTGGTGTGGAATCACTACTACACGTGGCGTCTATCCTGGTGTAGAATCACTACTACACATGGCTTCTATTCTGGTGTGGAATCACTACTATACATGGCTTCTATCCTGGTGTGGAATCACTACTACACATGGCTTCTATTCTGGTGTGGAATCACTACTACACATGGCTTCTATCCTGGTGTAGAATCACTACTACACATGGCTTCTATCCTGGTGTGGAATCACTACTATCACTACTACACATGGCTTCTATCCTGATGTGGAATCACTACTACACATGGCTTCTATCCTGGTGTAGAATCACTACTATCACTACTACACATGGCTTCTATCCTGGTGTAGAATCACTACTACACATGGCTTCTATCCTGGTGTGGAATCACTACTACACATGGCTTCTATCCTGGTGTGGAATCACTACTACACGTGGCTTCTATCCTGGTGTGGAATCACTACTACACATGGCTTCTATCCTGGTGTGGAATCACTACTACACATGGCTTCTATCCTGGTGTGGAATCACTACTACACATGGCTTCTATCCTGGTGTGGAATCACTTCTACACATGGCTTCTATCCTGGTGTGGAATCACTACTACAGATGGCTTATATCCTGGTGTAGAATCACTACTACACATGGCTTCTATCCTGGTGTAGAATCACTACTATACATTATTAACACATGGTTCCACACCATAACTCGCAGCTCAGACACTTGAGTCAGGACAAAATGGAGTTAATCTGCCTCCTGATTGGCCCTTAACCTGCCTGGGAGAAGATTTGAGTTGAATGATTTGTTGCCATAGAAACTTAGCTGGCTAAGAGGTAAGCCACCTTCAATGGTTATCCTTAGTTGAATTCAGAATTGACTGTCCAGGACTCTATATTTAAATGTTCCACTCCATCCACAGCGACTGATGGACAAGACTCTGCCCAGGACTCTATATTTAATGCTCCACTCCATCCACTGATGGAGAACCTATTATATTCATACAGAGCGCAGGAATTTAAATCAGCTCTCTACCTTTATCAAAGAAAGAACAGTAGAATGCATTTAATCCATTGTTACGTTTTGTTGGTGGTCTCCACAATTTGTAACTTCAACAATCCCTAAAGTACAGAAGAACAACATATTCAACTGTACAATATCAGTACTATACCCCCTTAAAAAAAAAATACACACACACATTCAACGTTTTTACCCGTTTGAGACAGTACTCACTGGTGTTAATGATATCTCCAGTCTCCTCTTCCTCCAACGAGACAGTCATCTCCTCCTCTTTCACTCTAAAAACGTCTTCCTCTACCTTCACTGTCATCGCCGCCTCCTCTTTCACTCCAAACAACCCATCGTCTTGTTTCTCTTCAACCTCTTCTTTCACGGTAAAATCTTTCTCCTCTTTCACTCCAAAAAACGCATCGTCTTGTTTCTCTTCCTCCTCTTCTTTCACGGTATAATCATTCTCCTCTTTCACTCCAAACAACGCATCGTCTTGTTTCTCTTCCTCCTCTTCTTTCACGGTATAATCATTCTCCTCTTTCACTCCGAAAGCTTCTTTCTCTTCTTCTTTCAATGTACCAGCTTCACCCTCTACTTCTTGTTTTACTGTAACAGCCTCCTCCTCCTTCACGGGAGTTTCTGTCTCCGTCCATCCGACCTCCTCTTCTTTAGAAGGGAAGGAGTAGTTTAGGGAGCTCATAGTCGGAGATGTTATCTAGCTAACGTTAGCTAGTTACCATTAGCGACTAGCCTAGTGGTAATGTAACCATCCAGCTAGCTGACTGACAACCACAACGTAAATATGCTATTAAATGGGGTAACTGGTAGATACGACGAAAGTGTGTTGAAAACAAAATGAGTAATAATCACAGATAGTGTCTAAAGGCCTCCAATGTTTCTGCTATGTTTGTTAGCAAGCTACCGAGGCTGCTGAACAATGGTGGCTGACTAGCTGCTGTTGTGGTTGCCAGGTCTGAACAATGGTGGCTGACTAGCTGCTGTTGTGGTTGCCAGGTCTAGATACAATTTCTATCTATAACAATGACCACTCCAAACCCGCCCAGAAGGCCTGAAAACGAACGCACCCTCTAAAAAAAACATTTCGCAGCAACATCGGAGTTGCCAGATTTAGTCAAACTCCTTTTCCAGGACGTTATCGAGCGATTTAACGATTTAAGTAGGAATATCAACTTAACTTGCAACAATGTAAGAAGCAACATTCGGTTTCCCATTGAAACAATAATTCTTGCGAGCTAAAGGTGACAAAAAATAATTTAATAATGTCGCAAGAGAAATTATAATTCGCCATCATTAAATTTGCCATATCATTTTCCATCAATGGATGTCGATTTAACTCGTTTGTCTGCTATGATTGTAAATAAATCCCGTATGGCACGTGCATAATAGCTACAGATAAATCCAACAGGAGAGTTTGAGGGATGAAAGTTGGACAGTGGATCTCAACCTCTGTGCAAGAAACACTTGGATGAATTATAAAAACTAATGTTAGGCAATTTTCTGGCAATTGCGACGTTATTGTGTCCCAGATGTTAAGACTACAAACCGTTAAGACTACAAACGTTTGTCATTTCAACAGGCATAGTTTTACTGACTAAACTCTGGGTTTATGACTGTAATTAACATTTGCCATGGGTTGGTTAGCTAGATGCAGGTCACCTATAGTCCCCGATAGGCCTACATCTCATTTCAGATAGCCTTTCAGTAACCTGGGCAATATGTAAAATGATCGATTTAGCAGCTTGCTTAGTTCAAATGGACAGGCTCATTCGACATGAAGAGTGAGGCGTTTTCGAGGTAAGAAGCGCTTCCGTTGCCCTGCTGGAATAGGCTACTGAGGATGAGGTCGCATTAACATGGATATGAACTGAATAGGCTACTGAGGATGAGGTCGCATTAACATGGATATGAACTGAATAGGCTACTGAGGATGAGGTCGCATTAACATTCATATGAACTGAATAGGCTACTGAGGATGAGGTCGCATTAACATGGATATGAACTGAATAGGCTACTGAGGATCAGGTCGCATTAACATTCATATGAACTGAATAGGCTACTGAGGATGAGGTCGCATTAACATTCATATGAACTGAATAGGCTACTGAGGATGAGGTCGCATTAACATGGATATGAACTGAATAGGCTACTGAGGATGAGGTCGCATTAACATGGATATGAACTGAATAGGCTACTGAGGATGAGGTCGCATTAACATTCATATGAACTGAATAGGCTACTGAGGATGAGGTCGCATTAACATGGATATGAACTGAATAGGCTACTGAGGATGAGGTCGCATTAACATGAATGAGTCTGTCCTCATGAATGTTCCATCAGTATTATTAAAACCCTCACTACCTCATGAATGTTCCCATCAGTATTAAAACCCTCACTACCTCATGAATGTTCCCATCAGTATTAAAACACTCACTACCTCATGAATGTTCCCATCAGTATTATTAAAACATGGGACCATTCATGAGGTAGTGAGTGTTTTAATAATACTGATGGGAACATTCATGAGGTAGTGAGGGTTTTAATAATAATGATGGAACATTCATGAGGTAGTGAGGGTTCTAATACTGATGGGAACATTCATGAGGTAGTGAGGGTTTTAATAATACTGATGGAACATTCATGAGGTAGTGAGTGTTTTAATACTGATGGAACATTCATGATGTAGTGAGGGTTTTAATAATACTGATGGGGACATTCATGAGGTAGTGAGGGTTTTAATAATACTGATGGGAACAGTCATGATGTAGTGAGTGTTTTAATACTGATGGATCATTCATGATGTAGTGAGTGTTTTAATACTGATGGAACATTCATGAGGTAGTGAGTGTTTTAATAATACTGATGGGACATGAGGTAGTGAGTGTTTTAATACTGATGGGACATTCATGATGTAGTGAGGGTTTTAATAATACTGATGGGAACAGTCATGATGTAGTGAGGGTTTTAATAATACTGATGGGAACAGTCATGATGTAGTGAGGGTTTTAATAATACTGATGGGAACAGTCATGATGTAGTGAGGGTTTTAATAATACTGATGGGAACAGTCATGATGTAGTGAGGGTTTTAATAATACTGATGGGAACAGTCATGATGTAGTGAGGGTTTTAATAATACTGATGGGAACAGTCATGATGTAGTGAGGGTTTTAATAATACTGATGGGAACAGTCATGATGTAGTGAGGGTTTTAATAATACTGATGGGAACAGTCATGATGTAGTGAGGGTTTTAATAATACTGATGGGAACAGTCATGATGTAGTGAGGGTTTTAATAATACTGATGGGAACAGTCATGATGTAGTGAGGGTTTTAATAATACTGATGGGAACAGTCATGATGTAGTGAGGGTTTTAATAATACTGATGGGAACAGTCATGATGTAGTGAGGGTTTTAATAATACTGATGGGAACAGTCATGATGTAGTGAGGGTTTTAATAATACTGATGGGGACAGTCATGATGTAGTGAGGGTTTTAATAATACTGATGGGAACAGTCATGATGTAGTGAGGGTTTTAATAATACTGATGGGAACAGTCATGATGTAGTGAGGGTTTTAATAATACTGATGGGAACAGTCATGATGTAGTGAGGGTTTTAATAATACTGATGGGAACAGTCATGATGTAGTGAGGGTTTTAATAATACTGATGGGAACAGTCATGATGTAGTGAGGGTTTTAATAATACTGATGGGAACAGTCATGATGTAGTGAGGGTTTTAATAATACTGATGGGAACAGTCATGATGTAGTGAGGGTTTTAATAATACTGATGGGAACAGTCATGATGTAGTGAGGGTTTTAATAATACTGATGGGAACAGTCATGATGTAGTGAGGGTTTTAATAATACTGATGGGAACAGTCATGAGTTAGTGAGGGTTTTAATAATACTGATGGGAACAGTCATGATGTAGTGAGGGTTTTAATAATACTGATGGGAACAGTCATGATGTAGTGAGGGTTTTAATAATACTGATGGGAACAGTCATGATGTAGTGAGGGTTTTAATAATACTGATGGGAACAGTCATGAGTTAGTGACGGTTTTAATAATACTCATGGGAACATTCATGATGTAGTGAGGGTTTTAATAATACTGATGGGAACAGTCATGATGTAGTGAGGGTTTTAATAATACTGATGGGAACAGTCATGATGTAGTGAGGGTTTTAATAATACTGATGGGAACAGTCATGATGTAGTGAGGGTTTTAATAATACTGATGGGAACAGTCATGATGTAGTGAGGGTTTTAATAATACTGATGGGAACAGTCATGATGTAGTGAGGGTTTTAATAATACTGATGGGAACAGTCATGATGTAGTGAGGGTTTTAATAATACTGATGGGAACAGTCATGATGTAGTGAGGGTTTTAATAATACTGATGGGAACAGTCATGATGTAGTGAGGGTTTTAATAATACTGATGGGAACAGTCATGATGTAGTGAGGGTTTTAATAATACTGATGGGAACAGTCATGATGTAGTGAGGGTTTTAATATGTCAGAGATATATTAATTATATGTCAGATATATATTAATTAGATGTCAGATACAGAATTAGATGTCAGAGATGGAATTAGATGTCAGAGATATATTAATTAGATGTCAGATACAGAATTAGATTTAATATATATATAATTTGTTTTCATGTGGCATGAACAAAAACACACTCCCTTTAAAAAAAAACTCCCTTAAAGATAGAAGCAAAAGAGAGGTAGAAGTAAGCAGTGAACAGACTGTTGATCAGGAAGATGTCTCTGAAGTTCAACTGGGGGAGAGAGAAAAAGAACAACCGGTTTAGACTCTGCCAAGTTGAACCACCCAGAGGCCAGGCGTCAGTTCAACATAATCCCTAAACAATAGATTTAATCGTCCCCCACAAGGAAGTGGATAGGACCACCTACTCTTTTGAACCGGCCAATGGAAGAGGCTGGCAAGACAGTTCTGGGCTGTAGGAGGGAAAAACAGTCGCTATCATCCACAACATGGAAGACAATAGAACGATGTCAAGAAACGCATCAGGTGCATAAAATCTGAAAGACAAAAGCCCCCTGAATAGCCATATAAAAAACACGTTTGCCACTATGGAATCTCTCCCAAACTAGTCAATGTCATTGAGACTTTCTACACCACTATGGAATCTCTCCCAAACTAGTCAATGTCATTGAGACTTTCTACACCACTATGGAATCTCTCCCAAACTAGTCAATGTCATTGAGACTTTCTACACCACTATGGAATCTCTCCCAAACTAGTCAATGTCATTGAGACTTTCTACACCACTATGGAATCTCTCCCAAACTAGTCAATGTCATTGAGACTTTCTACACCACTATGGAATCTCTCCCAAACTAGTCAATGTCATTGAGACTTTCTACACCACTATGGAATCTCTCCCAAACTAGTCAATGTCATTGAGACTTTCTACACCACTATGGAATCTCTCCCAAACTAGTCAATGTCATTGAGACTTTCTACACCACCATGGAATCTCTCCCAAACTAGTCAATGTCATTGAGACTTTCTACACCACTATGGAATCTCTCCCAAAATAGTCAATGTCATTGACCTCAACTCTAGAAGACCTGGTTTATGCAGATGATCCTGCTCTCCAGCAAGAAAGAAAAGTTGACAAGCTCAAACACATCCCTCCAAATTGGTTTGAAAATCAATTAAAGAAAACCAAGCTCATGAAGAAAAAACCCATAAAACAGACACATCCGTTAACACGGTCCAGTGTGGCTCAGTTGGTAGTAGTTGGTAGTAGCACGTCGCTTGCAATGCCAGTGTTGAGGGTTTGATTCCCACGGGGGACCTGTACGAAAACATATGCACTCACTGCTGTAAGTCTCTCTGGATACGAATATCTCTGGATATAGATACTTTTGTACCTGTTTCCACCAGCATTTTCACAATGTCCTTTGCTGTTGTTCTGGGATTGATTTGCACTTTTCGCACCAAAGTACGTTCATCTCTAGGAGACGGGTCTCCTTTCTGAGCAGTATGACGGCTGCGTGGTCCCATCAAATCTAATTTATTTATATAGCCCTTCGTACATCAGCTGATATCTCAAACTGACCCTAGCCCCCCGACACATAAACTACTGCAGCATAAATACTGGAGGCTGAGACGGGAGGGGTCAGGAGACACTGTGGCCCCATCCGAGGACACCCCCGGACAGGGCCAAACAGGAAGGATATAACCGAACTCACTTTGCCAAAGCACAGCCCCCACACCACTAGAGGGATATCTTCAACCACCAACTTACCATCCTGAGACAAGGCTGAGTATAGCCCACAAAGATCTCCGCCATGGCACAACCCAAGGGGGGGCGCCAACCCAGACAGGATGACCACATCAGTGAATCAACCCACTCAGGTGACGCACCCCTTCCAGGGACGGCATGAGAGAGCCCCAGCAAGCCAGTGACTCAGCCCCTGTAATAGGGTTAGAGGCAGAGAATCCCAGTGGAAAGAGGGGAACCGGCCAGGCAGAGACAGCAAGGTCTGGTGTTTATACTTGCGTACTATTGTTTGTACAGATGAACATGGTACCTTCTGGCATTTGGAAATCGCTCCCAAGGATGAACCAGACTTGTGGATGTCTACATTTGTTTTCTGAGGTCTTGGCTGATTTCTTTTGATTTTCCCATGATGTCAAGCAAAGAGGCACTGAGTTTGAAGGTAGACCTTGAAATACATCCACCCCTCCAATTGACTTGAAATATGTCAATTAGCCTATCAGAAGCATCTAAAGCCATGTCATCATTTTCTGGAATTTTGCACAGTCAACCTAGTCTATGTAAACTTCTGACCCACTGGAATTGTGATACAGTGAATTATGAGTGAAATAATCTGTCTGTAAACAATTGTTGGAAAAATGACTTGTGTCATGCACAAAGTAGATGTCCTAACCGACTTGCCAAAACTATAGTTTGTTAACAAGACATTTGTGGAGTGGTTGAAAAATGAGTTTTAATGACTCCAACCTAAGTGTATGTAAACATCCCTGTATATAGTCTCCACATTGACTCTGTACTGGTACCTCCTGTATATAGCCTCCACATTAACTCTGTACTGGTACCTCCTGTATATAGCCTCCACATTGACTCTGTACTGGTACCTCCTGTATATAGCCTCCACATTAACTCTGTACTGGTACCTCCTGTATATAGCCTCCACATTGACTCTGTACTGGTACCCCCTGTATATAGCCTCCACATTGACTCTGTACTGGTACCTCCTGTATATAGTCTCCACATTGACTCTGTACTGGTACCTCCTGTATATAGCCTCCACATTAGTTTTAATGACTCCAACCTAAGTGTATGTAAACATCCCTGTATATAGCCTCCACATTAGTTTTAATGACTCCAACCTAAGTGTATGTAAACATCCCTGTATATAGCCTCCACATTAGTTTTAATGACTCCAACCTAAGTGTATGTAAACATCCCTGTATATAGCCTCCACATTAGTTTTAATGACTCCAACCTAAGTGTATGTTAACATCCCTGTATATAGCCTCCACATTGACTCTGTACAGGTACCTCCTGTATATAGCCTCCACATTGACTCTGTACTGGTACCTCCTGTATATAGCCTCCACATTGACTCTGTACTGGTACCTCCTGTATATAGCCTCCACATTAACTCTGTACTGGTACCTCCTGTATATAGCCTCCACATTGACTCTGTACTGGTACCCCCTGTATATAGCCTCCACATTGACTCTGTACTGGTACCCCCCTGTATATAGCCTCCACATTGACTCTGTACTGGTACCTCCTGTATATAGCCTCCACATTGACTCTGTACTGGTACCTCCTGTATATAGCCTCCACATTGACTCTGTACTGTGTACTGGTAAGTGTATGTTAACTTCCCTGTATATAGCCTCCACATTAACTCTGTACTGGTACCTCCTGTATATAGCCTCCACATTAACTCTGTACTGGTACCTCCTGTATATAGCCTCCACATTGACTCTGTACTGGTACCCCCTGTATATAGCCTCCACATTGACTCTGTACTGGTACCCCCTGTATATAGCCTCCACATTGACTCTGTACTGGTACCCCCTGTATATAGCCTCCACATTAACTCTGTACTGGTACCTCCTGTATATAGCCTCCACATTAACTCTGTACTGGTACCTCCTGTATATAGCCTCCACATTGACTCTGTACTGGTACCTCCTGTATATAGCCTCCACATTGACTCTGTACTGGTACCTCCTGTATATAGCCTCCACATTGACTCTGTACTGGTACCTCCTGTATATAGCCTCCACATTGACTCTGTACTGGTACCCCCTGTATATAGTCTCCACATTAACTCTGTACTGTGTACTGGTAAGTGTATGTTAACTTCCAACTTCAGCTGTGTGTATATATATACAACAGCAAGATAATGACCCAAAACATACCTCCTGTCAGAACTACCTTAGAAGAAAAGAACAAGACGGTAGCCTTGGAGTGGCCAGCAGTCTCCAGCCTTAAACCTCATGGTGCTGGTTTGGGATCAACTGTGCCAAAGGGCGAAAGCAAAGAAACCAGTGCAACACATTTGTGAGAATTTCTGTAACAATGTTGGTAAGAACATTCCACACAATAATTTTATTTCCATTGTAGAAAGAATGCCACGAGTTTGTTCGGCTGTTATGTCTGCAAAAGGTTCTAGAAGAAAAAGAAACGCACACCTATTGAGGCGAGGTGCTGGCTAGCGGAGTAGAAAACTTGAAAATTCAAGAGAGCCGCACACTCTAGGAGCTCAGATGCAAAAATGTAATTACCAACGTTTCGACAGCCAAGCTGTCTTCATCAGGGTATAATCACAAACACTGCGGGATGACTCGTTTATATAGTGTCAAAAGACACAGGTGTCTGTAATCATGGCCAAGAGTGGCCTAATATCATTGGTTAATTATCAAATATTAAAATGGCATACAAAGCTCCTAGAGTGTGATTATACCCTGATGAAGACAGCTTGGAGCTCCTAGAGTGTGATTATACCCTGATGAAGACAGCTTGGAGCTCCTAGAGGGTGATTATACCCTGATGAAGACAGCTTGGAGCTCCTAGAGGGTGATTATACCCTGATGAAGACAGCTTGGAGCTCCTAGAGGGTTATTATACCCTGATGAAGACAGCTTGGAGCTCCTAGAGGGTGATTATACCCTGATGAAGACAGCTTGGAGCTCCTAGAGTGTGATTATACCCTGATGAAGACAGCCTGGAGCTCCTAGAGTGTGATTATACCCTGATGAAGACAGCTTGGAGCTCCTAGAGGGTGATTATACCCTGATGAAGACAGCTTGGAGCTCCTAGTGTGATTATACCCTGATGAAGACAGCTTGGAGCTCCTAGAGGGTGATTATACCCTGATGAAGACAGCTTGGAGCTCCTAGAGGGTGATTATACCCTGATGAAGACAGCTTGGAGCTCCTAGAGGGTGATTATACCCTGATGAAGACAGCTTGGAGCTCCTAGAGGGTGATTATACCCTGATGAAGACAGCTTGGAGCTCCTAGAGTGTGATTATACCCTGATGAAGACAGCTTGGAGCTCCTAGAGTGTGATTATACCCTGATGAAGACAGCTTGGAGCTCCTAGAGGGTGATTATACCCTGATGAAGACAGCTTGGAGCTCCTAGAGTGTGATTATACCCTGATGAAGACAGCTTGGAGCTCCTAGAGGGTGATTATACCCTGATGTGCGGCTCTGAATCAAAATGTAATCAACATTTTTTGACAAGTAAAAAGATTCCATTATTTATTAATTTTGTCTCCATTAGTTTATTTGTTCGATGCTTTAATTTCAGAGTACATTAAGACATTCAACTGTATGAATTTATATTTCAAAAAATGAAAAATGGAGGTGTTCTAAAAGTTTTGAACAGTAGTGTACATTATATATAGGCTGGTAAGGCTAATGTTAGCAGGCTGGTAAGGCTAATGTTAGCAGGCTGGTAAGGCTAACTTTAGCAGGCTGGTAAGGCTAATGTTAGCAGGCTGGTAAGGCTAATGTTAGCAGGCTGGTAAGGCTAATGTTAGCAGGCTGGTAAGGCTAATGTTAGCAGGCTGGTAAGGCTAACTTTAGCAGGCTGGTAAGGCTAATGTTAGCAGGCTGGTAAGGCTAACTTTAGCAGGCTGGTATGGCTAATGTTAGCAGGCTGGTAAGGCTAACGTTAGCAGGCTGGTAAGGCTAACGTTAGCAGGCTGGTAAGGCTAATGTTAGCAGATTGGTAAGGCTAACGTTAGCAGGCTGGTAAGGCTAACGTTAGCAGGCTGGTAAGGCTAACGTTAGCAGGCTGGTAAGGCTAATGTTAGCAGGTTGGTAAGGCTAATGTTAGCAGGCTGGTAAGGCTAACGTTAGCAGGCTGGTAAGGCTAACGTTAGCAGGCTAGTTAGCTAGAAACCTTGCAAGTTGATTTGTAACAATAAATTCATAAAATATTTGCTTGTTAGTTTGATGAAAATGTAAATTGAAACCAGTAGTCATGAGTGAAAATGATTGTTTAACTTAAAGTCATACATGTTAATGTATTTCTGGTGGAGTTTACTACTTAATTATCCCCAACATCATTCTGAGATAACAGTATGTATGTATATTTACCCCCCAAAATATATGGGTAATTGGAAATTATGCAGACAATTACATTGATGGAATCTACAATCTATGTTCAACAGTAAAGCTGATCTTCCCCCAAGGACCGAGTTGAGGAAAAACTGCTCTAATTAGATTTTTTCTCTCAAATTGAGGACAAAGTACAATATACAAAATATGATATACTTTGTCCATTTACATGGACATTTATGTTGTGACGTCAGCAAACAAACACAATCCACTATAATACATGCAGTACGGAAAACACTGGAAAGTCAAGACACATTCAGAGTCTCTGGGGACTACTGACCCACCATGTATTGGACCTTTATCTGTCCCACTGTTCAGAAGCATTCATCTTCCCGATGTCATACTGTTCAGAAGCTAACATCTTGATCTCCTCTGTGTTTTATCTCATGTTTTCTCATGTTACCTAACTCTGTAAAACTCTTTTCACAATGGGAGCAGTGGTAAGGCTTCTCCCCTGTGTGTATTCGTTCATGAGTCTTCAGGTTACACAGGTGGGTAAAACTCTTTCTACACTGGGAGCAGTTGTAAGGCTTCTCCCCTGTGTGTATTCTATTGTGTGTTTTCAGGTTACTTAAGTGGGTAAAACTCGTTCCACAATGGGAGCAGTGGTACGGCTTTTCTCCTGTATGCATTCTCTCGTGTATTTTCAGGCTCCCTAACGTTGTAAAACTCTTTCCACACTGGGAGCAGTGGTACGGCTTTTCTCCTGTATGCATCCGCTCATGTATTTTCAGGCTCCCCAACATTGTAAAACTCTTTCCACACTGGGAGCAGTGGTGAGGCTTCTCCCCTGTCTGTATTCTCTCATGTCGTTTCAGGTCCCTTAACTTGTTAAAACCCGTTTCAAACTGGGAGCCGTGGTGAGGCTTCTCCCCTGTGTGTATTCTCTCATGTTGGTTCAGGTGGGCTTTCTGGTTAAAACTCTTTCCACACTGGGAGCAGTGGTAAGGCTTCTCCCCTGTGTGTATTCTCGCGTGTTGTTTCAGGTATCCTTTCTGGTTAAAACTCTTTCCACACTGGGAGCAGTGGTACAGCTTTTCTCCTGTATGTATTCTCTCATGTATTTTCAGGCTCCCAAATGTTGTATAACTCTTTCCACACTGGGAGCAGTGGTAACGCTTCTCCCCTGTGTGTATACGCTCATGTGTTTTCAGGTTACATAACTGGGTAAAACTCTTTCCACACCGGGAGCAGTGGTAAGGCTTCTCCCCTGTGTGTATTCTCTCGTGTTGTTTCAGGTCCCTTAACCGGTTACAACCCGTTCCACACTGGGAGCAGTGGTAAGGCTTCTCCCCTGTGTGTATTGTCTTATGTGTTTTCAGGTTACGTATGTGGTTAAAACTCTTTTCACACTGGGAGCACTGGTGTCGTCTTCCTGGTTTGGACGTCCCTGGCTCTGGTTCCTCTGAGTCTGGTATTTCTCCTGCCAAAGACAGAGTGTTTATTTAAATAGAGACATGAATGAAACCTCCACATGATAAAGGGTAAATCCTATTCAGATCCCTCAATAACCCGTTTTAATCTTGGTGTGATTTTAAAACAAATTATGTTGTAGAGCTTCCTGGTAATTACTGATATGTTTTCATTACTTATTATTCTTTCTGTTTTAGAAATCAGAACACAAAAAAAACTAAACAGTTCTCGGACACTCAAGACACAGACGTCGCTGGATTCCAATCGAGCAGGTGGTTCTAAATATATAACTTTCATAGTTGTATGATACAGAATGTGACGTACACACTTCCTTAAACCTAAAATAAAGTAATTTTGTGTGGAAGTCCAAAGCTTGTTTCTTGAGATGTTCACATTTTCTACACTTTTGACTAATCGCTGATGTTATGACTTTTCGGGGAGAAATAAGAGTGCAGAAATTTTGTTGCACAATGTTGTTTCTGTCCCTGTTAGTGAACATTTATCCTTTGCCAAGATAATCCATCCACCTGACAGGTGTGGCATATCAGGAAGCTGATTAAAAAGCATTATCATTACTCAGGTGCACCTTGTGCTGGGGACAATAAAAGGCCACTAAAATGTGCAGTTGTCGTCACACAACAATGCCACAGATCTCTGAGGGAGCGGGCAATTGGCATGCTGACTGCAGGAATGTACACTGGAGCTGTTGTCAGGGAATTTAATGTACAGTACCAGTCAAACGTTTAGACTCACCTACTCTTTCAAGGGTCTTTCTTCATTTTTTATATTGCAGAACAATAGTGAAGACATCAAATCTATGAAAAAACACATGGAATCATGTGGAACCAAAAGAAGTGTTAAACAAAGGAGTTTCCACTGCTGAGAACTTGTTGGCTGCTTTTCCTTCACTCTGCGGTCCAACTCCATCCCAAACCATCTCAATTTGGGGCGGCAGCGTAGCCTAGTGGTTAGAGCGTTGGACTAGTAACCGGAAGGTTGCGAGTTCAAACCCCCGAGCTGACAAGGTACAAATCTGTCGTTCTGCCCCTGAACAGGCAGTTAACCCACTGTTCCTAGGCCGTCATTGAAAATAAGAATTTGTTCTTAACTGACTTGCCTGGTTAAATAAAGGTAAAGGTAAAAAAAAAAAAAAAAAAGGGGGTCAGGTCATCTAATGCAGCACTCTCCTTGGTAAAATAGCCCTTACACTACCTGGAGGTGTGTTGGGTCATTGTCCTGTTGAAAAACAAATGACAGTCCAACTAAGCCCAAACCAGATGGGATGGCAGAATGCTGTGGTAGTCATGCTGGTTAAGTGTGCTTTGAATTCAAAATAAAATCACTGATATAGTCAACAGCAAAGCACCCGCACCATCACACCTCCTCCTCCATGCTTCACGGTGGGAACCACACATGTGGAGATCATCTGTTCATCTACTCCGCGTCTCACAAAGACATGATGTCACAAAGACACTTGGAACCAAAAATCTCAAATTCGGATTCATCAGACCAAAGGACAGATATCTACCGGTCTAATGTCCATTGCTCGTGTTTCTTGGCCCAAGCAAGTCTCTTCTTCTTAGTGGTGAACCTTTAGCAGTGGTTTCTTTGCAGCAATTTGACCATGAAGGCCTGATTCACACAGTCTCCTCTGAACAGTTGACGTTGAGATGTGTCTGTTACTTGAACTCTGTGAAGCATGTGTTTGGGCTGCAATTTCTGAGGCTGGAAACTCTAATGAACTTATCCTCTGCAGCAGAGGTAACTCTGGGTCTTCCATTCCTGTGGCGGTCCTCATGAGGGCCTGGTAACTCTAATGAACTCATCCTCTGCAGCAGAGGTAACTCTGGGTCTTCCTTTCCTGTAGCAGTCCTCATGAGAGCCAGTTTCATCAGCGCTTGGTTGTTTTTGCGACTGCACTTGAAGAAACATTTTCCTGATTGACTGACCTTAAAGTAATGGACTGTCATTTCGCTTTGCTTATTTGAGCTGTTGTTGCCATAATATGGACTTGGTCTATTACCAAATAGGGCTACGCACTTTTGTTGCCAGCGGTTTAGACATTAATGGCTGTGTTGAGTTATTTTGAGGGGACAGCAGATTTACACTGTTATACAAGCTGTACACTCACTACTTTACATTGTAGCAAAGTGTCATTTCTTCAGTGTTGTCACATGAAAAGATATACTCAAATATTTACAACTCACTTTTGTGATATACTGTATATTTTGATTGGTTTAACACTTTTTGGTTACTACATGATGTGTTATTTTGTAGTTGATGTCTTCACTATTATTCTACAATGTAGAACATAGTAAAAATAAAGAAAAACCCTGGAATGAGTAGGTGAGTCCAAACTTTTTTTGCGTCTGTGAAAAAAAACAAAAAAAAACACTTTTGACTGGTACTGTACATTCCTCTACGCCAAGCTGCCTCCAACATCGTTTTAGAGAATATGTCCAAACTGGCCTCACAAACACAGACCACGAATAACCGCCCAGGACCTCCACAGGAGGACCTCCACAGGAGGACCTCCACAGCCAATAGTGTTTTATTATGTAATCAATCACATGGGTTGAAAAGTGTTTTTTTCTCTCAGATAATCAAACAATTCAAAGCCAAAGGCCTATAGCTTTAATAAAACAACAAACACACTGCGGATTTCTGAATAATTCATTAACTGGCAAAGTAGCAAAGGGACGGCCACATCCAGAAACAAGCCACAAGTCACGTGACACTACAGGGAGAGAGCAGCCGTTTCAGTACAGCACTACAGGGGGAGAGCAGCTGTTTCAGTACAGCACTACAGGGAGAGAGCAGCTGTTTCAGTACAGCACTACAGGGAGAGAGAAGCTGTTTCAGTACAGCACTACAGGGAGAGAGAAGCTGTTTCAGTACAGCACTACAGGGAGAGAGAGAGGGGGAGAGCAGCTGTTTCAGTACAGCACTACAGGGAGAGAGAGGGGGAGCAGCTGTTTCAGTGCAGCACTACAGGGAGAGAGAGAGAGAGCAGCTGTTTCAGTACAGCACTACAGGGAGAGAGAGGGGGAGCAGCTGTTTCAGTACAGCACTACAGGGAGAGAGAGAGGGGGAGAGCAGCTGTTTCAGTACAGCACTACAGAGAGAGAGAGGGGGAGAGCAGCTGTTTCAGTACAGCACTACAGGGAGAGAGAGGGAGAGCAGCTGTTTCAGTACAGCACTACAGGGAGAGAGAGGGGGAGAGCAGCTGTTTCAGTACAGCACTACAGGGAGAGAGGGAGAGCAGCTGTTTCAGTACAGCACAACAGAGAGAGAGGGAGAGCAGCTGTTTCAGTACAGCACTACAGGGAGAGAGAGGGGGAGAGGGAAAACTCCACTGGACTAGTTTCAATGTATGGAATCACTTAGGAGTTTCTGGATGTTGGGTAAACTTCTCCTTTAAAAAGCATAATTGAGAAATAATGAATTGAAGTTGGAACATTTGTGGCATTTGTAGACTAGTTGCTGTCATATCTGTCACTGTGGTAGCTGATGTGTGTATAGTGTGGAGTTATCCGCATACATAGACACACTGGCTGTATTCAAAGACATGATGTCACAAATGTAAAGATATGATCAACACATATTGATGATTTTATTCCTGTACTGTTTGTCACTACCCTGGTAGGTTGATGGATAACCAGGTTGCCAGCACTGGTTACAGTTTGAAACTTTCTCTTGAGTGGGCAGCCTGATCACAGCTTTCCTCCAGTATTAGTTAATTAATTACCAAAGTCTTGAGTTTAGTTTGCCTGTTCTACAGTCTTGTAAAGATAGGGGTGTTGACTGGGACAGGCAATGTAACATCCATAATGTTTTAAGGAAAAGTTTTTGTAAAACAAGCACCTTACATTGGATCATCTTGAAACTTTCTCTCTAAAGCTAACTTTCATCAAGGTTTTATATGGTCAATTGGTTTCTCTATTTTCATTGGCAGAATCCTTTTCAGTGTTATGATATTCATAACATCCATATACACGAGTCTATCTTCCTGTCAACTAACAGAACTCTGCTGGTTATCCTGGTAACAGACACCAGTCTATCTTCCTGGTAACAGATACCAGTGGGCAGATCTATTGTATTTGTTCCAACTAAACTACAGCACTTACTTTGATGAGTCAAATCTGATCCTTTCATCTCTTCTCCTCCTCTCACAGTTCCACTCAGCCCCGTTGTTTTCCTGCAGTCCACCAGCAGCACAGACAACCTCTTCATACCCAGCAGTAAGGTGCTACCGGGAGAGGCACGACACAGGGACTCCAGGAGGGAGGAAGGGCTAGCGTTGTCCTGGTAACCATAAAGATGGGACACAGACACATATCATTATGGATGCTGATGTCACTGTTGTCATAAAGTGCTTTACAGAAACCCAGCCCAGACCCAGAGAGAGCTAGACCAGACCCAGAGAGAGAAAGCTGTATGCTAGACCAGACCAAGCTGTACCATCTGGTGTTCTGATCTGGAGAGACTCTTCTCTTCCTCGTCAGCATCAGGATGTTGTTGAAGCTCCCCAGAGGATCCACCATAGTCATGTCTCTCTCCTGTGTTCATGAGAACATCAAAATGAGTAGTAAACTTATAACCGTCTAATAAAATCATAGGGTCTTACAAGAGGCATGAATATGTCCCTTTGATATTTTAAGTAGAGATTATGCTTCAATATTGAATTTTTAAAGCCTGTTATACTAGATGAGGGGAACTTTAATGTAGACCACATGGAGAATTCAATACATTGAATTGAAAAGTCCCTCAAATATATGAACCAATGGCAGATTGACCTTTTAACAATTTATATAGAACTGAACAACATATTCAAGTGTAGAACTTCAGTAGAATGCCACTTTAAAACCACACATTAGTTCAACAACGGCATAGTTTGTGTCCCTGTTGAAGACAGTACTCACTGGTGTTCATCTGATATTCTGTCTCTTCCTCTTTCACTCCCAAAACGTCTTCCTCCTTCACCTTTATTGAGATAGCATCATCTTCCTCTCTAAACGGTTCTTCCTCTTCTATCACTATAACAGCATCTTCTTCCTTCACTATAACAGTCTCCTCTTCCTCCTTTTTCATTCTGAAATGTTCTTTCACTATAACAGCATCCTCTTCCTTCACTATAACAGTCTCCTCTTCCTCCTTTTTCATTCTGAAATGTTCTTTCACTATAACAGCATCTTCTTCCTTCACTATAACAGTCTCATCTTCCTCCTTTTTCATTCTAAAAGCTTCTTTCTCTTCTTTCACTGTAACCTCATCCTCTTCTTCAATGTTCATTGCCAGAGCTTCTTTCTCCAAACAGCAGACCTCCTCTTCTATAGCAGGGGATGAGTACTTTAATGAACTCATGGTCAGGGATGTTAGCTAGCTAGTTAGCATTAGCGACTAGCCTAGTGCTAGGCTCAGCATCCAGCTTTAACAAGTTTGCAAATTAGGTTACAGTTAACCAGTTAATACGTCAACAGAACTGTGTTTAAAACACTGAGATTAGATAATGTACATTAAGATGGTCTAAAGCGTCAATCTTTCACTTTTATGTTGGCTAGCAAGCTACCGAGGTGGTTGAAAGAGTAGCCGCGTTGTTGTTCCTGAAGAAGCGTCCCGTCCAGTCCATTATACGTCACACAAGAAGAATCACCCGAAAGACGCTCCTCGCCATCTGCTGGCTGGAGTGGGTAACGCAGTTTGGACACAATAGTTACTCCACTTTTTGTATTGGAAAAAACGTCATAATAATTTAACAATGAGCAGATATATTTTCTCTGGTGTTCATCTGATATTCTGTCTCCTCCTCTTTCACTCCCAAAACGTCTTCCTCCTTCACCTTTATTGAGATAGCATCCTCTTCCTCTCTAAACGGTTCTTTCTCTTCCTTTACTATAACAGCCTCCTCTTCCTCCTTTTTCATTCTGAAAGATGCTTTCTCCATACAGCCGACCCCCTCTTCATTAGCAAGGGAGGAGTAGTTTAGTGAGCTCATGGTCAGGGATGTTAGCTAGCTAGCTAGCATTAGCGACTAGCCTCGTGCTAGGCTCAGTATCAATCTTTAACACGTTTGCAAATTGAACCAGTTGATACGTCAACCGAAACTTGTTTAAAACACTGAGATTAGCTAATGTACATTAACATGGTCTAAAACGTGAAACTTTCAGTTTTATGTTGGCTAGCAAGCTACCGACGTGGCTGAAAGAGTTGGCGCCTTGTTGTTCCTGAAGAAGCGTCCGTCCAGTCCATTATACGTCACGCAAGAAGAGTCACCTGAAAGACGCTCATCGCCATCTGCTGACTGGAGTGGGTAACGCAGTTTGGAAACAATAGTTACTACACTTTTTGTATTGGAAAGAACGTCATAATTATTTAACAATAAGCTGATATATTTTCTCTTCCAAATAATACGTTCCTGTACACAGACGTAGAAGCTCAATATGAATATGTAGATGATTAATAAATACTTATATTTCCATATATTTCCTTTCCAAGCCAAACCATTTCATAACTGCTACACACAGCTTACATTGTTGTCACCATATTAGCTAAAATAACATCATAGTCAACAGAGCTAATAGAACTAACTCGTTAGTAAACCTGCTACAATCATGCAGTACCGTTACAGTGTACAGTCAGTAAGCAGTTTAGCACTTACCTTGGCGGGTCCCAGTGGCAATAAATTAGTAAAACCAAAAGCTTGCCTTGACTTGGAAGAGTTCCAGTGTTGTGTTGGATAGTCATAGCCAGCTAGTTAACATAGCATCCCTTTGTTTGAGCCAAGTGTTTGAGTAGACTAAACTAGATAGCTGCATTTGCTAGCTAAGTAAGTGAAACTGAAAGTGGAAAATAAATGACGAAATATCTCTCTCTCGCTTCTCCTTCATTTTGGAATGAAATAATTTGTTCAAAACTGTTCAACTATTGTATTTTTCTCTCTTTTAGTCAACTACTCACCACATGTTATGCACTGCAGTGCTAGCTAGCTGTAGCTTATGCTTTCAGTACTAGATACATTCTCTGATCCTTTCATTGGTTGGACATCATGTCAGTTCATGCTGCAAGAGCTCTGATGGGTTGGAGGATGTCCTCCGGAAGTTGTCGTAATAACTGTGTAAGTCTATGGAAGCCTTGAGAACCATAATCCTCCTAGGTTTTGTATTGAAGTCAATGTACCCAGAGGAGGATGCAAAATAGTATGTTTTAATAAATTATTTGGTGACGTGATTATATTTAGTATGGTTTCATCTAAAAAGGACCACTTTTAAATATTTTGCCATTTTTATTTTTCAGAAAATAACTGAGCACGATGGTTCTCCCCTTCCTCCTCTGAGGAGACCCCACTGCACCCAAAGGACACCCAGCCAACTTGACACAATTGTGGGAAGCATTGGAGTCAACATGGGCCAGCATCCCTGTGGAACACTTTCGACAGCTTGAAGAGTCCATAACTCAATGAATTGAGGCTGTTCTGAGGGGAAAAGGGGAGGGTCCAACTCCATATTAGGAAGTTGTTCCAAATTTTTGGTATAATCAGTGGATATATCTGCCATTTAGCATACATGTTTATCCAAAGGGATTTGCAGTCATGTGTGCAAACACTTTACATATGGGTGGTCCCAGGAATCAAACCCACTACCCTGGTTTAACAAGCACTATACTCCACCAACTGAGCTACAGGACCACAAGGAATGATCAAGGAATGACGCAGATAAACACACACAGCTTGAGTTTCAAACATATAATTGAATCAAAGACCGTAACATTGAAACTGACATACTTCATATTTAGTTACAATCAAATATTATTTGTCACATGCGCTGAATACAACAGGTGTAGATCTTAACGTGAAATGCTTACTGACAAGCCCTTAACCAACAACGTAGATAAGAAAAATAAGTGTTAAGAAAATATGCAGCATTGAAGGTCCTAAAGAACACAGTGGCCGCCATCATTCTTAAATGGAAAGTTTGGAACCACCAAGACTTCCTAGTGCTGGCCCGCCCAGCCAAACTGAACAATTGGGGGAGAAGGGCCTTGGTCAGGGACGTTACTGAGAACCCGATGGTCACTCTGACAGAGCTCAAGAGTTCCTCTGTGGAGATGGGAGAACCTTCCAGAAGGACAACCATCTCTGCAGCACTCCACCAATTTGGCCTTTTTGGTAGAGTGGCCAGACGGAAGCCACTTCTCAGTAAAAGGCACATGAAAGTCTGTTTGGAGTTTGCCAAAAGGCACCTAAAGGACTCTCAGACCATGAGAAACAAGATTCTCTGATCTGATGAAACCAAGATTAAACACTTTGGCCTGAATGCCAAGCGTCAGGTCTGGAGGAAACCTGGCACCATCCTTACGGTGAATCGTGGTGATGGCAATATCATGGTGTTATTGGGGATATTTGTCAGCGGCAGGGACTGGGAGACTAGTCAGGATCGAGGGAAAGATGTACGGAGCAAAGTACAGAGAGATAATTGATGAAAACCTGCTCAAGAGCACTCAGGACCTCAGGTTCACGTTCCAACAGGACAACGACCCTAAGCACACAGCGAAGACAACATAGAAGTGGCTTTGGGACAAGTCTCTGAATGTCCTTGAGTGGCCCAGCCAGAGCCCGGATTTGAACCCGATCGAACAACTCTGAAGAAATCCTGCAAATAGCTGCACAGTGACGCTCTCCATCCAACCTGACAGATCTTGAGAGGATCTGCAGAGAAGAATGGGAGAAACTCCACAAATACAGGGGTGCCAAGATTGTAGTGTCATACCCAAGGCGGCTTGAGGCTGTAATCACTGCCAAAAGTGCTTCAACAAAGCACTGAGTTAAGGTTCTGAATACTTATTTAAATGTGATATTTCAGTTTTAATATTTAAATGCATTTGCAAACATTTCTAAAATCCTGTTTTTGCTTCGTCATTATAGGGTGTTGTTGTGCAGATTCATGAGGAAAACCTCCCAATTTAATAAATTTTAGAATATTCCAGTAAATTCAGGAAGTAAACTGAAAATTCCAATTCTCTTCTATGGTTTTCAATGAGGAAAATGTGGAATTTGGTTTACTTTCTGAATTGACTCCAACCCTGGTTTTACTACAAATCTGTCAACGTCATCATTTAGTCAATCGATGTTATAATGCATAAAGCTCACAGATGTGATTGTTCTCATTCAGAGTAAATTATTCTAATTTAATAAAACAGAATAAAACTAATCAAATGTATTATTCACCTGAATAACTTCAACAACCTGGTTGATTCTCTGGTTGATTCTCTGCTCAACAACACTGACTGTGAATCAATCTGGCTGATTCTTTGCTCAACAACACTGACTGTGAATCAATCTGGCTGATTCTTTGCTCAACAACACTGACTGTGAATCAATCTGGTTGATTCTCTGCTCAACAACACTGACTGTGAATCAATCTGGTTGATTCTCTGCTCAACAACACTGACTGTGAATCAATCTGGTTGATTCTCTGCTCAACAACACTGACTGTGAATCAATCTGGTTGATTCTCTGCTCAACAACACTGACTGTGAATCAATCTGGTTGATCCTCTGGTTGATTCTCTGCTCGATTCTCTGCTCAACAACACTGACTGTGAATCAATCTGGTTGATCCTCTGGTTGATTCTCTGCTCGATTCTCTGCTCAACAACACTGACTGTGAATCAATCTGGTTGATACTCTGGTTGATTCTCTGCTCAACAACACTGACTGTGAATCAATCTGGTTGATTCTCTGCTCAACAACACTGACTGTGAATCAATCTGGTTGATTCTCTGCTCAACAACACTGATCGCGTCAAACTTTGCTGTGTCCAGGCTGTCACTTCTGTCATCAGCTACTAACACCAGTGCTGCACCTTTGTCCTTGTCCCTGGATGATGTCTTCCTGCTCCCTCTTCCATAGTGAGAACACTGATGGCTCAACATGGTTTTCTGAGAGACTGGATGACGGCTTCCTTCTCCCTCTTCCATAGTGGGAACACTGCTGGCTCAACATGGGCTTCCTGGTTATGAAAGAAAGTGTGATGGTCAATGGTAGCCACTCCTATTGTTTGAAGCAGTTGTAGTCTTTGTTGGCATGTATCCAGACCCCAGAATGGTAGTAGAAAGGAGCCTGTTCCCTGCATGCTTCCTCACAATCATTGGCTGGATCGACCACTCCCCCACCTTACCACAGGACCAGAATTGCTATCTGATCTTCATTCCTACAGTCTTCATCACCGCCCCTGGAGTCTCTTCACTGTCTGATCTTCATTCCTACAGCCTTCATCATTGTCCCTGGAGTCTCTTCACTGTCTGATCTTCATTCCTACAGCCTTCATCTCCGTCCCTGGAGTCTCTTCACTGTCTGATCTTCATTCCTACAGCCTTCATCACCATCCCTGGAGTCTCTTCACTGAGTAAGTATAGATAGTATAAGAAACCTCTCCCATTCTACTTGTCTATTATCTTTGTTTAGAAATAGTCATTTGTGTGACCTACTGATTTTCCCTACAATTTCTTTTAAGGATTTAGAAATATAGAAATGGTAGAACGAGGAATGTCAGAGTCTGGAATATAAATATATACAGTTGGTTTAAAATGTATATGATGGTGTGTCTAGACATTATGGACCGTATATGAATATAAAAGGTGTGTACAGTAGTAGTTATATAGGATGAGCCTTGACTAGAATACAGGGTGGAGTACTGGGTGGTAGACGGCTAGTAACAGTGACTAAGTTCAGGGCAGGGTACTGGGCGGAGGCCGGCTAGAGGTGACTATTTAACAGTCTGATGACCTGGAGATAGACCACACATTAACCACACAATAAGTATTGTGGTGGCAGCATCATGTTATGGGTATGCTTGTCAGGATCAAAAGCAATATGAAAGGAGCAAAGTGTAGACTTTGTATAGGCACTGTACAGCCTTAACTGTGGAGTGACCCCATAAAATGGGATATCAGCCAACTCAGTGACAACCACAGAACACAACAATGTATAGTTTACACAAATATTAGCATCTTAGCTCTTATTGCAGGACTTTGAATGTGGTACATCACCTCCATAACCAACCTATTGTGTGTATTGAAAATTCATGTAGGACTGTACAGCTAGCTAACTGGCTACTGATCAACCTATTGTGTGTATTGAACATTCATATTGAACAGCCTTACCTATAGAGTAGCACCACCACCCATCAGCCCATTCTCTTCTTGATGTCAAAGCTGCAGTGTATTGTTGCTATAGGAGTTTATGATTAATAATTCTATTTACTTCAAGACACACTAAGATGTCACCATACTATTCATTTAAAGCCCCTCTGTCAGATATAAATCAGAGTGGGAAACCAACTGACATGGAAACAATGGAGCAAATGTATCACTATCAGAGGGGTGTATTATGACATCAGATAGAACTACTCAGACATTCCAAATATCACTTGATAATCAGAGGGGTGTATTATGACATCAGATAGAACTACTCAGACATTCCAAATATCACTTGATTATCAGAGTGTATTATGACATCATATAGAACTACTCAGACATTCCAAATCAGGCTTCATCCACATCATGAAGGTGGATATTGATCCAACCATTTCAAAAGTAATGACCGGGCTGACGGAAACAGGATATGCCTGAACAATTTTATAAAAGCCGACAAACTATATGTTAGTTCGTTTGACATGGTGGGGACTTTTTGTTTCAGTAAAAATGTATAAGCGAGAAATGGAGGTGGAAACTCCTTTATGAGCAAATATTTATATAATAACCATCACATCTTAGTTAACTTGGAGTCACGTGATGATATATTGTCTGGTCCTCCCACTACGACTTGGGAACCCATGTAGTTTATTAGGCTACAGATGAAATAAGTTATGAACTTCACACTGTGGTGAAAGTGCACGTGATGAGCTTGATGCTCCATTCCAATACATTTTGAGGGTCTTATTCTGGTGACATGATGATTGATGCTTGGCTGCCATTTGACAAATAAAATAATATCGCTCTCATCCATAATAATCTCATCATGTAGGTAGCCTACCAACACTGTATCTATGAGCTGCTGGCTACAGTGCACGGGACAAGAGAAGTTTTGCTATATAATGCAACAGTTTCATTAAACCATCAGTAGAGTTGAAAATGCGATGGAAACAATTGGGAATTTAACAGAAAAAGTTATTTATTTGTCACGTAAAGCCTTTAATCCGCAATAAATCTGTTTGATAGAAACATTTCTGGTGGGAAAATGTATATATTGTTTTATGCAGATTTGAGAATATTCACATGAAAATCTGTCTCAAATTACATGGAAACTTAGCTACTAAGGTGGATATCGATCCAACACCTGCTGCTTATTCAAACCAGCCCACTGGGCACAGATGTCAGTTCAACATCTAGTTTCTATTTACATTTCTTTGAGTCCTCAACTAAAGTGAATTCAACATGAAATCTACACTAAATGTCACCTGTCATTGGATTTAGGTTGCTGGTTGGGTGAAACACAAAATGTTACCTGTGGAAACCATGTTTATTCAATCAGTGGGAGGCTTGTAAATTCCCCCAGGAAAGTGGAACGAGGAACTCTTCTTTGAGACAATGATAAACAGCAATCCTTGGGAGAGTTGTGGTGGATATTATAAAATAAGGATCTGCTGGAGTCCAAGTCAAACCAAGATTCTTTATTTCTGAGCTCAGAGAGAATAACAGAGTTACACAGCGCAGTGTAGACAGTCTGAATTCCTGAAGCATTGGGTGATGAGCACATACCTTTATAGTTTCCTGTTCCTGGGCGGGACTTTATTCATACAAGGACACAGGTGCAAATTGGTTTGCAACACAGGATGATACTCCCAAGAACAGGAGCTTATAATAGGACAGTTTCACAAGGTTAGTCACATACTCAGTTATGTGGACACACAAACAATTAACATTTTCCATTACAGAGTCTGAACATTTTCATTTCATTAAATCATCAGTGGGCCAACAATGCAAATGTCAACAATGGAACTAATGCATCACATCCAAATATCACTTGATTATCTGTAGTGCTGGAGGAATGACACACCCAGATAAACACACAAAGAGTTTAAAAAAGGAACCTGATCTTCTTTATATTCAAACTGACAGACTCCATATTCAATTCATGTTTTCTAATAAAAACAAATATATGTTTGAGTATACCCTGTACCACTTAATTTCATCTGGTAAAAACAAGTAAACACATTGTCAGTCAACAATATAAGACAAAGGGAGCACTGTGTATGTTCTCTGATGAATTTTAAGTCAATGTGATGTGAAATATCAATATTACAAGAAATTCTTCTCTTTTGTGTGGATTCTCTCATGACGTTGAAGTGACTGTGATGAGTAATATGTTTTCCCACAGTCTGAGTATTTTGTAAGCCTTCTCATGTGTTCTTTCAGGCTTCCTAAATGGGCAAACGCTTTGCACCTTGGGAGCAGTGGTAAAGCTTCTCCCCTGTGTGCAGTCTCGTGTGTTTTCATTTTTTATTTTACCCCCCTTTTTCTCCCCAATATCGTGGTATCCAATTGTTAGTAGCTACTTGTCTCATTGCTACAACTCCCGTACGGGCTCGGGAGAGACGAAGGTTGAAGTCATGCGTCCTCCGATACACAACCCAACCAAATCGCACTGCTTCTTAACACAGCGCGCATCCAACCCGGAAGCCAGCCGCACCAATGTGTTGGAGGAAACAACGTGCACCTGGCGACCTTGGCTGGCGCGCACTGCGCCCGGCCCGCCACAGGAGTCGCTGGTGCGCGATGAGACAAGGAGATCCCTACCGGCCAAACCGTCCCTAACCCAGACGACGCCAGGCCAAATGTGCGTCGCCCCATGGACCTCCCGGTCACGGTCGGTTGCGACAGAGCCTGGGCGCGAACCTAGAGTCTCTGGTGGCACAGCCCTTAACCACTGCGGCACCCGGGAGGCCCTCTAATGTGCTTTTTAAGGCTTCCCTAATTTGTTAAAATTCTTTGAACACTGGGAGGAGTGGTAAGGCTTCTCTCCTGTGTGTATTCTCTTATGTGTTTTCAGTTGACATAAGTGGGAAAAACTCTTTCCACACTGGTAACAGTGGTACAGCTTTTCTCCTGTATGTATTCTCTCAAGTATTTTCAGAATCACTAACATTGCAATGGTAGGACATCTCCCCTATGTGTATTCTCTCATGTGTTTTCAGGTCCCTTAACTGGTTACAACCCTTTCCACACTGGGAGCAGTGTTAAGGCTTCTCCCCTGTGTGTATTTTCCCATGTTGGTTCAGGTGTCCTTTCTGGTTAAAACACTTTCCACACTGGGAGCAGTGGTAAGGCTTCTCCCCTGTGTGTATTCTCTCATGTTGTTTCAGGTGCCCTAAATTGTTAAAACTCTTTCCACACTGGGAGCAGTGATAAGGCTTCTCCCCTGAGTGTATTCTCTCATGTTGTTTCAGGTTCCCTAAATTGTTAAAACTCTTTCCACACTGGGAGCAGTGGTAAGGCTTCTCCCCTGTGTGTATTCTCTCATGTTGTTTCAGCTCCCCTGACCATTTGAAACACGTTCCACACCGGGAGCAGTGGAAAGGCTTCTCCCCTGTGTGTATTCTCTCATGTTGTTTCAGGTTCCCTAAATTGTTAAAACTCTTTCCACACTGGGAGCAGTGATAAGGCTTCTCCCCTGAGTGTATTCTCTCATGTTGTTTCAGGTTCCCTAAATTGTTAAAACGCTTTCCACACTGGGAGCATTGGTAAGGCTTCTCCCCTGTGTGTATTCTCTCATGTTGTTTCAGGTTCCCTAAATTGTTGAAACTCTTTCCACACTGGGAGCAGTGGTAAGACTTCTCCCCTGTGTGTATTCTCTCGTGTTGTTTCAGCTCCCTTGACTGGTTGAAACACTTTCCACACTGGGAGCAGTGGTAAGGCTTCTCCTCTGTGTGTATTCTCTCGTGTTGGTTCAGCTCCCTTGACTGGTTGAAACACTTTCCACACTGGGAGCAGTGGTAAGCCTTCTCCCCTGTGTGTATTCTCTCATGTTGTTTCAGGTTCCCTAAATTGTTAAAACTCTTTCCACACTGGGAGCAGTGATAAGGCTTCTCTCCTGTGTGTATTCTCTCGTGTTGTTTCAGGGTTGCTTTTTGGTTGAAACGCTGTCCACACTGGGAGCAGTGGTAAGGCTTCTCCCCTGTGTGTATTCTCTCATGTTGTTTCAAGTTCCCTAAATGGTTAAAACTCTTTCCACACTGGGAGCAGTGGTAGGGCTTTTCCCCTGTGTGAATTCCCTCGTGTTGTTTCAGCTCCCTTGACTGGTCGAAACACTTTCCACACTGGGAGCAGTGGTAAGGCTTCTCCCCTGTGTGTATTCTCTCGTGTTGTTTCAGCTCCCTTGACTGGTTGAAACACTTTCCACACTGGGAGCAGTGGTAAGGCTTCTCCCCTGTGTGTATTCTCTTATGTTGTTTCAGGTTCCCTAAATTGTTAAAACTCTTTCCACACTGGGAGCAGTGATAAGGCTTCTCTCCTGTGTGTATTCTCTCGTGTTGTTTCAGGGTTGCTTTTTGGTTGAAACGCTTTCCACACTGGGAGCAGTGGTAAGGCTTCTCCCCTGTGTGTATTCTCTCATGAGCTTTCAGGTGTGCTTTCTGGTTACAACTCTTTCCACAGTGGGAGCACCTGTGTCGCCTTGCTGGTTTGGACGTCCCTGGCTCTGGTTCCTCTGAGTCTGGTCTTTCTCCTGCCAAATACAGTGTTATTTTAAAATAGAGACCCGAATGAAACCACATGATAAAACAACCTTGCTACGAGAGTAAATCCCAAATCAGATCTCTCAATAACCTTAGGCCAGTTTTAACAATCTTAGTGTAATTTTAAAACAAATGTAGAGCTTCCTGGTAATTACTGCTGTTTACATTACTTATTTTATTCATCCTGTTTTACAAGTCAGAACACAAAAACCTAGACAGTTCTAGGACACTGAAGACACAGATATCGCTGGATTCCAATTGAACAGGTGGTTCTAAATATATAACTTTCATAGCTGTATGATACAGAATGTGACCTACACACTTCCTTAAACATAAAATAACTAAAGAAGTAATTTTGTATGGAAGTCCAAAACTTATTTTTACATCGAAGATACAAAGCACATCAGTAACATCTCCCCGTTGTTGAAAGGGTTCTACACATTGCTGTTTAAATGGACCAATTTCTTATTTAGACATTTGCAGATTTTCAACATTTTGATTATCGCTGATGTCATATTTTGGGTAAAAAATAAGGTGAAATATTTGGGTAAATGTTCCTAAAACTGATAGGAACTACATTATACAAAAATATAAACGCAAAAGGTAAAGTGTTGGATGTTTCATGAGCTGAAAAAAAAGTTTGCAGAATTTTTTACATCCCTGTCAGCCAAAATGTATTATTTGCCAAGATAATCCATCCACCTGACAGGTGTGGCATATCAAGAATTGATTGAACAGCTTGGTTATTACACAGGTGTACCTTGATCTGGGGATAATAAAAGGCTACTCGAAAATGTGCAGTTTGGTCACACAACAATGCCACAGATCTCTGAGGGAGCGGGCAATTGGCATGCTGACTGCAGGAATGTCCACTGGAGCTGTTGTCAGGGAATTTAATGTACAGTACCAGTCAAAAGTTTGGACTCACCTTCTCATTCAAGGGTTTTTCTTTATTTTTACTATTTTCTACATAGTAGAATAATGGAGAAGACATCAAAATGATTAAAAAACACATGGAATCATGTAGTAACCACAAGTGTTAAATCAAAATATATATTTTATTCTTCAAAAGTTGCCACCCTTAATTTCTCTCAACCAGTTTCACCTGGAATCCTTTTCCAACAGTCTTATAGGAGTTCCCTCATATGATGAGAACTTGTAGGCTGCTTTTCCTTCACTCTGCGATCCAACTCATCCCAAACCATCTCGATTTGGTTGAGGTCGGGGGATTGTGTAGGCCAGGTCATCTGATGCAGCACTCCATCACTCTCCTTCTTGGTCAAATAGCTCTTCCACAGCCTGGAGGTGTGTTGGGTCATTGTCCTGTTGAAAAACAAATGACAGTGGAACTAAGCCCAAACCAGATGGGATGGCATATCGCTGCAGAATGCTGTGGTAGTCTTGCTGGTTAAGTGTGACTTGAATAAATAAATCACTGACATTGTCAATAGCAAAGCACCCGCACCATCACATCTCCTCCTCCATGCTTCACGGTGGGAACCACAAATGCGGAGATAATCTGTTCATCTACTCCTCGTCTCACAAAGATATGATGCTCGGATCCAAAATACTCAAATTTGGACTCATCAGACCCAAGGACAGATATCCACCGGTCTAATGTCCATTGCTCGTGTTTCTTGGCCCAAGCAAGTCTCTTCTTCTTATTGGTGTCCTTTAGTAGATGTTTCCTTGCAGCAATTCTACCATGAAGACCTGATTCACGCAGTCTCCTCTGAACCGATGATGTTGAGATGTGTCTGTTACTTGAACTTTGTGAAGCATTTATTTGGGCTGCAATTTCTAAGGCTGGTAACTCTGATGAACTTATGCATCAGAAGTAACTCTGGGTCTTCCATTATGGTGGTGGTCCTTAAAGTAATGATGGACTGTTGCTTCTCTTTGCTTATTTGAGCTGTTCTTAACATAATATGGACTTCACCTTTTACCCAATAGGGCTATCTTCTGTATACCCCCCTACCTTGTCACAACACAACTGATTGGCTCAAACACATTAAAACCTGTTATGGCACATTAACTCTTGAAACTAGGGGGCACTATTTTCATTTTTGGAAGAATAACATTCAAACAGGCTATTTCTCAGGACCAGGTGCTAGAATATGCATATAATTGACAGCTTAGAATAGAAAACACTATAAAGTTTCCAAAATTGTAATGTTGATTGAAATTAATTCCCGGTGACTACCTCATGATGCTACAGTTCTCCTTTAAGGCTCCATAATGGTTCATCATTAGGTGCTACAGTCCTCCTTTAAGACTCCATAATGTTTCATCATTAGATGCTACAGTCCTACTTCAGACTCCATAATTGTTAAGGATACAAGTATCCTGTGTGTGTTATTCTTTTCTCTCCTTCTCCCCTCACAGGTGGAAATCATCACTCCCCAATCAGCCACCAATCAGCCACCAATCAATCAGAAGACACACCTCCTCCTGTTTCCTACCCAATCACAGTTCCTTTCCCTTGGTTTAAAAACCCTGTTAGTTGTTTGCTCTAGAGCTCAATCTCTCTGTAAATGCCATGTCTGTCTCTCTGTTTCACTCTCTACTATGTCTCCATCTCTCTTTATGTATTGAGGTCTCTTTTGTTTGAGCACCTCCATATCACTTTGTCCTCACCTGTGAGTATTGTTTTTGGTTATGGTGTTTGTGTTCGTTTGCTGGTGGGAAAAGGGGGAACCAAGACAAGTCGCCCATGGGCATACACTACCCGTAGGTAAACTTTGTTAACACTAGTTAGAACTGGGTGGACCACCCACTGTATTTTTGGTTAGTTAGTTAGCTGTTGTTGAAATAGGCTAGTCTAGCTTAGGGGTGTTTTTGAATACTTATTATTTATTTCCTTGGGTCCAGCTCAGCCCCTTTTCCTGCTCCCCCCATTACCATGTGTTTTCCAATAAACCCTGAGTTTGACGGTAGATTTCAGTTGGTGTGGTGATTTCGTTCTCACTTTTACTTTGTCACTATTATAAATTGCATGAGTTATGTTACGGGTCTCATTACCATCCCCCCCCTAGACTGTCGGGCCAAAAGGGATTCGTAACAATGTTTCATCATTAGATGCTACAGTCCTCTAAGTCCCCATTATGTTTAGAATGTGTCTGGAAGCGCTACTCTATCTATTCTACTCTCATCCTTTCGGTTTTAATAATATTTTTAATAATAATGTTATAATAGGTAATAACTAACTTTAATAACTAGGGTTAATACCTGCCTGGCGCACCAACAAAATATTCATATTTACCCCCTCTAACAATACCGCTACAGAATTAGCATAGTAGGCTATGTAACTTAAGGTGATCAGAAATATTTAGGATTACTTATTCCTTGCCACCCATTCTGAAACTAACTGCAGCTCTATGTTAAGTGTTGCAGTAATTTCAGTCGCTGTAGTAACTGACGTGTACAGTGAGTCATCCGCATACATAGACACACTGGCTTAACTCAAATGTCATTGGCATGTTGCTGGTAAAGATTGAAAAAAAGAAGGTGCCAAACAGCTGCCCTGGGGAATTCCTGATTCTGCCTTGATTTTGTTGTACAGGCTTCCATTAAAGAACATTGTGTTCTGTTAGACAGGTAGCTCTGGGGTGGCAGGTAGCCTAGCGGTTAGAGCGGTAGGCCAGTAACCGAGAGGTTGCTGGATCGAATCTCTGAACTGACAATGTAAACTCTGTCGTTCTGCCCCTGAACAAGGCAGTCCTAGGCCGTCATTGAAAAAAATAATTTGTTCTTAACTGACTAGCCTAGTTAAATAAAGGTTACATTTAAAAAATAACTATCCACAATACAGCAGGTGTGTAAAGCCATACTTTTTTTTTCAGCAGCAGACTACGATCGATAATGTCAAAAGCCGCACTGAGTCAAACAAAACAGCCCCAACAATATTTTTATCATCAATGTCTCTCAGCCAATCAGTCATTTGTAAGTGCTGTGCTTGTTGAATGAACTTCCCTATAAGCTGAACGTATATTTGTTTACTGTAAAATAGCATTGTATCTGGCCAAACACCATTTATTAGGGTTGGTAACAGGCTGATTGGTCAGCTATTTAAGCCAGTAAAGGGAGCTTTACTATTCTTGGGGAGTGGAATGACTTTAGCTTCCCTCCAGGCCTGAGGGAACACACTTGGGCTTAAATTGAAGATAATGAGAATAGAACTGGCAATATCGGCCGCAATTATCCTCAATCATTTTGCATCCACGTTGTCAGACACCAGTGACATGTCATTGATTTTTTTTTGCCCAAGATTTCATTGAAGGTGTTCCAAAGCTTTTTACAATAATTCTTCATGTAATTCATAGTGTAGTTTTATTCAGTTTAGTCACATGATTTCTCAATTTGCAATAGGTTTGCCAATCAGTTATTCAGCCAGACCTATATGCCATCTCTTTTGCCTCCCTCTTCATCATACCATTTTTAAATTCCTCATCAATCCACGTGGATTTAACAGTTTTTACAGTCATTTTCTTAATGGGTGCATGCTTATTAGTAACTGGGATAAGCAATTTCATAAACGTGTCAAGGGCAGCGTCTGGTTGCTCGTCATTACACACCACGGACCAACAAATATTGTTTCCTTTGTTGGAATATGCTAAACTTGGAACATGGAGACATTAAAGAAGTGATAGGAAGTGAAAGAGACTGGGTGTTATGTCAGAAGTTAATGGTTCTCTGAAGAAAGACAGATGGCTTCGGAATGTGTTGGGTGGACGAGAGGAGAGCAAAGTGTTAAACAGGGGAGACAGATGAATATCTGTGGATTAGATGGAGGGGTTGAGGTCAGGACAGATTCTCATCAGGGAGATAAAGGTCTGGTATCCTGTTACTCTCTTTACTCTCTTCCTGTGGAACCATAAGATGTAAGGATTGGAGAGAAGGAGTGTCTTAAGTGAGACATATATCTGGATGGAACAAATGTTGGGTTGTCTGAATTACAGATGTACAGAACCTTTGGGAATAATTTAACTTGGTTAAAGCTTCTCTAGAGTCCGTGAGTTATTTACTGTGAAAAAAAACAACCTAATAACATCAACAACATAGGAATCACCACAAACAATTGTATAGAACATTAGGCCTTTTGGAACTTTGGTTTTCCTAGATATGACTGCTATATTGTGATCACAACATCCGATGAATTTGAATACTGCTTTCAAACAAATTTCTGCAGCAATAGTAAAGATATGATCAAAATATGTTGATTCGATTTCTGTACTGTTTGTAACTACCCTGGTAGGTTGATTGATAACCTGAACCAGGTTGCAGGCACTGGTTACAGTTTGAAGCTTTCTCTTGAGTAGGCAGCCTGATCACAGCTTTCCTCCAGTATTAGTTAATTAATTAACAGTGTCTTGAGTTTAGTTTGCCTGTTCTACAGTCTTGTAAAGAGAGGGGGGTTGACTGGGACAGGCAATGTAACATCCATCATGTTTTATGGAAACATTTTTGTAAAACAAGCACCTTACATCAGATCCTCTTGAAACTTTCCCTCTAAAGCTTAACTTTCATCAAGGTTTTATATGGTCTACTGCTTTCTCTCTTTTCATTGGCAGTATCCTTATTCAGTGTTATGATATTCATAACATCCATATCCACCAGTCTATCTTCCTGTCAACTAACAGAACTCTGCTGGTTGTCCTGGTAACAGATACCAGTGGACAGATCTATTTATTTGTTCAAACTGAACTACAGCACTTACTTTGAGTCAAATCTGATCCGTTCCTCTCTTCTCCTCCTCCCACAGTTCCACTCATCCCCGTTGTTTTCCTGCAGTCCACCAGCAGCACAGACCTCTTCATACCCAGCAGTAAGGTGCTACCGGGAGAGCCACGACAAGGTGACTCCGGGAGGGAGGAAGGGCTAGTGTTGTCCTGGTAACCATAAAGAGGGGACACAGACACATCATTATGGATGCTGATGCCACTGTTGACATAAAGTGCTCTACAGAAACCCAGCCCAGAGCCCGATAGAGAAAGCTGTATGCTAGACGAGACCAAGCTGTACCATCTGGTGTTCTGGTCTGGAGAGACTCTTCTCTTCCTCGTCAGCATCAGGATGTTGTTGAGGCTCCCCAGAGGATCCACGATAGTCATGTGTCTCTCCTGTGTGAATGAGAACATCAAACAGATGGTAAACTTATGACCATCTATTGCTATCATAGTCTTACAAGAGGCATGCATATGCCTAAAATGGCCACTTTCATCATGATTTCCTAAAATATTGTTTGTGATGCAAATGTAAAAGGGTCGTTCCACGAAATGGGTCACTTTTGCGTACCTTTGTTATTTTAAGTAGAAAATATCCACCAATATAGAATTTTAAAAGCCTGTTATATTAGATGAGGGGAACTTTAATATAGACCACATGGAGAATTCAATACATCGAATTGAAAAGTCCCCAAAATATATGTACCAATGGCAGATTGACCCTTTAACAATTCCTACAGTACTGAACAACATATTCAAGTGTATAACTTCAGTAGAATGCCCCTTAAAACCCCACATTCAGGCAGATGCTCCCGTCGTCTTCGTGCTGACTTGCGGTAACTACGTGGATCTAAACCCAGCAGTTGCTCCCGTTGTCTTCGTGCTGACTTGCGGTAACTACGTGGATCTAAACCCAGCAGTTGTTTAGTAAACTGTAGAAAACATTCACTTGATGAATGTGACTTGGGGACATTCAACACATTCAACAATTCCAAGACGGACCAACAAAATGGCGGACGGAAGACAGGGTGGTGCGGCAGGTGCCGCTTCTCATTCGAATGCTGTAATTTTATCTAAACCATCAGGTGTACGCCGATCCCAGCTAAGTAACTCATGCAAAGAGTTAAAGCGCAATTATGTGTTTTATCTCCAGTACTCTGCCATGATTGTCAGTTATGTAGCTGCTCTACTGAATCTCAGTGCGTCCTTGCTGGGATGACACAATCAGTCTACTACCGGAGAATATCAACACCAAACACATTGGTTCACCGTTCCACGGGAGCGGACAGTACACAGCATACCATAATGTTCTGAATAATGGCCAAGTCTACCTCGCTCCTTATTCTACTGAACCGCTTAGGCGTAACAAACACAAGTCCAACATTTATCGGAAACTGTTAAACTACCTGTTCGCTACCCTCCTGCTCTCCGGGGATGTACAACTCAATCCTGGGCCCAATATCACCGAGCCAGTGATACGCACCGGAGTGGAGAGCGGTGGATGGCCTCGTCCACTGGTCGTCGCCGCAGTGGAGGTGGGTGAGTGCTATGGTCCTATGGTTTCTCTCGACTCACCCGGTTCCAGGATAGATTTTGACTCTTCAAACATACCAGAGTCGCTATATGCGATCCCTGACTCTGCTTCTGGTACGCAAGCTATTTTAATTAGTTCCCCGCATCCAGTGCAGGCGGGAGGGATTGTTAATTGCGCTACCGAACTGCCCCTAATCAAAACTAAACAAAACGGCCTAAACCCAGCCGTCAGAAAACACAGAAAATGTAACTTTTTTCAATGTGTCAATCACTCTCGAGTCATCTGGGACCCACGAGCTAAGCCCAAGGGACTACTAGGGGGGCACTTGAACATTCGTAGTGTCATTCCAAAAAGTGATCAAATTCAACATCTACTCACAGACTCCAACCTTGACTTTCTCTGCCTCTCAGAGACATGGCTTCATAAACACTCTCCATGTGCTGCTTTGGTTGTGCCTGGCTACAATGTTTTCAGGAGAGACAGGATTGAGGGAAGAGGAGGGGGTGTGATGATTTACATTAAAGAACATATCCGATGTAAACAAATTGAGTGGTCATGTGATAATGAACTAGAATGTATCGGCCTGAACGTTACTGTCTCCCCAAATGTCTTTTACCCTCATTGGAATGTATAGGCCACCTTCCACCAAAAGTGTGTTTTTTGATCAGTTTAATACCATGCTTAGGGAATGTGATTTTGGGAAAGAAGTCATCTTAATGGGAGATTTTAACATTAATTATGAAGACAAGTGTTGTAGGAAAACCCTCAAACGGATCACTAATACCTTTGACCTTACACAGCTAGTTAAAGGGCCAACCAGGGTGACTTGTTGCTCTAAAACACAGATTGATTTGGTGTTCAGTAATAAACCAGAGAGTGACTAAATCATTCAATATGGTTACTGGGCTGTCTGATCATAATCTGACACTTATAGCCAGAAAGCTGTCTAAGAGCAGGTTTAACCTCTCTACTGTTAGAAAGCCGGATCAACTCAGAATACCTAAGAGTGAATTAAATAATTTTGAAAAAGCAATTAAGGGAATAAACTGGAATGATCTCTTGTCCTATACAGACGTGGAAGCTGATAGTCAGGTTTTTCTATCCACAATCCAGACTACAATAAATGGCTTCCTAAAGAAAATCAAATCCAAACCTAGCCAAAAGAGCACTCTTCCTTGGCTAAATGGAGAAATCTGGAAATTGATGAAAGAACGAGATTATGCTCTAAAAATAGCCCTAAAATCGAAATTAGAGCATGACAGACGTAGGTTTACCATGTTGAGAAATAAGGTGATGAAAGAAATCAGACAGACCAAGGCAAACTTTTTTATTAACATAATTGGTGAAGCAAAGGGAAATTCTAAATTGATATGGGAGAATCTAAAAAAGTTAACAGGGAAAGACCATAGTAACACTGCAAAAAGACTAAAAATCATGGTGAATAACAATCTAACACAGGATGCATTCGAAATAGCAATAGCCTTCAATTCCTACTTTATTGACTCTGTCAGGGTACTGACACAGAACCCCTCCACTTGTTTCTTGGGCTCAGTGCTAGTGAACGACACTCAACCTGTCTTCATCATAAGGGAGGTTTCTGAGTCAAAGGTGAACAAGGTGATTAGCTCACTAAAGAACTCTAAAGCCAAAGATGTGTTTGGGATGGACTCTACCTTTCTTAAAAACTACAAAGAGTCACTCATTGGCCCCATTACTAAGGTCACCAACACATCTATTGGTCTCGGTGTGTTTCCAAGGGTATGGAAGTCGGCCATAATAACGGCCATCTTTAAATCAGGAGACCCTGCTAACGTGAGTAACTACAGGCCCATTAGTATATTACCTGTGGTGTCAAAGGTTGTTGAAAAGTGTGTAGCAGAACAACTGATTGCCCACCTCAACAACAGCCCCTTCACAATACACTCCATGCAGTTTGGCTTCAGAGCGAAACACTCCACAGAAACGGCCAACTGCTTTCTTCTGGAAAATGTGAAGTCTGAGATGGACAAAGGGGGTGCTGTTGGGGCTGTGTTTCTGGACCTAAGGAAGGCTTTTGATACTGTTAACCATGAGATTCTCATCACAAAATTGTCCAAGTTCAACTTTTCCCCTGATGCCTTGAGATGGATGAAATCATACCTTGAAGGCAGAACTCAGTGTGTCAGAGTGAGCAATGAGCTGTCGCCCACTCGTAGCTATGATGTGGGCGTGCCCCAAGGGTCAATACTGGGGCCCCTCCTGTTCAGCCTGTACATTAATGATCTGCCTTCTGTCTGTACTGGGTCTGAAGTTCAAATGTATGCAGATGATACAGTGATATATGTGCATGCAAAGAGCAAACAACAAGCTGCACAAGAACTCACTACTGTAATGGTCCAGGTTACAAAGTGGCTCAGTGACTCGTGTTTGCATCTCAATGTGAAAAAAACTGTTTGCATGCTCTTCACAAAGAGGGCAACAGATGCTACTGAGCCAGATGTCTATGTGTCAGGGGAGAAGCTCCACGTGGTATCCGATTTTAAGTACATTGGCATCATACTTGATTCCAACCTCTCTTTTAAAAAGCATGTGAAAAAGGTAATTCAAATAACCAAATTCAACCTAGCTAATTTCCGATTTATACGAAATTCTTTGACTACAGAGGTAGCAAAACTGTACTTCAAATCTATGATACTCCCCCACTTAACATACTGCTTGACTAGTTGGGCCCAAGCTTGCTGTACAACATTAAAACCTATTCAGTCTGTCTACAAACAGGCTCTCAAAGTGCTTGATAGGAAGCCCAATAGCCATCATCATTGTCACATCCTTAGAAAGCATGAGCTCTTGAGTTGGGAAAATCTTGTGCAATACACCGACGCATGTCTTGTATTCAAGATCCTCAATGGCCTGGCTCCCCCTCCACTCAATATTTTTGTTAAACAGAAAACCCAGACATATGGCAGCAGATCCACAAGGTCTGCCATGAGAGGTGACTGTATAGTTCCCCTAAGGAAAAGCACCTTTAGTAAATCTGCATTCTCTGTGAGAGCTTCCCATGTCTGGAATACACTGCCATCAGACACACAACTGCACCACATATCACACTTTCACAAAATGCTTGAAGACATGGCTAAAGGTCAATCAGATTTGTGAACATGGTCCCTAGCTGTGTGTTGCCACTCTCCATGTTGTCTGTTGTCTGTAGCTTGTGAGGTGTGGAAACACTTTGTTGCTTTAATGAATTTTGTCTTGCTGCTTTTTGTTTTATGCTGCTCTGTCTGTATGCTACGTCTTGCTTGTCCTATGTTGCTCTGTCTGTATGCTATGTCTTGCTTGTCCTATGTTGCTATGTCTTGCTTGTTCTATGTTGCTATTGTCTATATTGTAATTGTTTTTAATAACCTGCCCAGGGACTGTGGTTGAAAATTAGCCGGTTGGCTAAAACCGGCACTTTTACTGAAATGTTGATTAATGTGCAGTGTCCCTGTAAAAATAAAAATAAACTCAACTCAATAACTGCATAGTTTGTGTCCCTGTTGAAGACAGTACTCACTGGTGGTAATCTGATATTCTGTCTCTTCCTCTTTCACTCCCAAAACGTCTTCCTCCTTCACCTTTATTGAGATAGCATCATCTTCCTCTCTAAACGGTTCTTTCTCTTCTTTCACTATAACAGCCTCCTCTTCCTCCTTTTTCATTCTGAAAGATTCTTTCTCCAAACAGCAGACCCCCTCTTCATTAGCAAGGGAGGAGTAGTTTAGTGAGCTCATGGTCAGGGATGTTAGCTAGCTAGCTAGCATTAGCATCTAGCCTCGTGCTAGGCTCAGTATCAATCTTTAACACGTTTGCAAATTGAACCAGTTGATACGTCAAGCGAAACTTGTTTAAAACACTGAGATTAGCTAATGTACATTAACATGGTCTAAAACGTATGTTGGCTAGCAAGCTACCGACGTGGTTGAAAGAGTTGGCGCCTTGTTGTTCCTGAAGAAGCGTCCGTCCAGTCCATTATACGTCACGCAAGAAGAGTCACCTGAAAGACGCTCATCGCCATCTGCTGACTGGAGTGGGTAACGCAGTTTGGAAACAATAGTTACTACACTTTTTGTATTGGAAAGAACGTCATAATTATTTAACAATAAGCTGATATATTTTCTCTTCCAAATAATACGTTCCTGTACACAGACGTAGAAGCTCAATATGAATATGTAGATGATTAATAAATACTTATATTTCCATATATTTCCTTTCCAAGCCAAACCATTTCATAACTGCTACACACAGCTTACATTGTTGTCACCATATTAGCTAAAATACATCATAGTCAACAGAGCTAATAGAACTAACTCGTTAGTAAACCTGCTACAATCATGCAGTACCGTTACAGTGTACAGTCAGTAAGCAGTTTAGCACTTACCTTGGCGGGTCCCAGTGGCAATAAATTAGTAAAACCAAAAGCTTGCCTTGACTTGGAAGAGTTCCAGTGTTGTGTTGGATAGTCATAGCCAGCTAGTTAACATAGCATCCCTTTGTTTGAGCCAAGTGTTTGAGTAGACTAAACTAGATAGCTGCATTTGCTAGCTAAGTAAGTGAAACTGAAAGTGGAAAATAAATGACGAAATATCTCTCTCTCGCTTCTCCTTCATTTTGGAATGAAATAATTTGTTCAAAACTGTTCAACTATTGTATTTTTCTCTCTTTTAGTCAACTACTCACCACATGTTATGCACTGCAGTGCTAGCTAGCTGTAGCTTATGCTTTCAGTACTAGATACATTCTCTGATCCTTTCATTGGTTGGACATCATGTCAGTTCATGCTGCAAGAGCTCTGATGGGTTGGAGGATGTCCTCCGGAAGTTGTCGTAATAACTGTGTAAGTCTATGGAAGCCTTGAGAACCATAATCCTCCTAGGTTTTGTATTGAAGTCAATGTACCCAGAGGAGGATGCAAAATAGTATGTTTTAATAAATTATTTGGTGACGTGATTATATTTAGTATGGTTTCATCTAAAAGGACCACTTTTAAATATTTTGCCATTTTTATTTTTCATGAAAATAACTGAGCACGATGGTTCTCCCCTTCCTCCTCTGAGGAGACCCCACTGCACCCAAAGGACACCCAGCCAACTTGACACAATTGTGGGAAGCATTGGAGTCAACATGGGCCAGCATCCCTGTGGAACACTTTCGACAGCTTGAAGAGTCCATAACTCAATGAATTGAGGCTGTTCTGAGGGGAAAAGGGGAGGGTCCAACTCCATATTAGGAAGTTGTTCCAAATTTTTGGTATAATCAGTGGATATATCTGCCATTTAGCATACATGTTTATCCAAAGGGATTTGCAGTCATGTGTGCAAACACTTTACATATGGGTGGTCCCAGGAATCAAACCCACTACCCTGGTTTAACAAGCACTATACTCCACCAACTGAGCTACAGGACCACAAGGAATGATCAAGGAATGACGCAGATAAACACACACAGCTTGAGTTTCAAACATATAATTGAATCAAAGACCGTAACATTGAAACTGACATACTTCATATTTAGTTACAATCAAATATTATTTGTCACATGCGCTGAATACAACAGGTGTAGATCTTAACGTGAAATGCTTACTGACAAGCCCTTAACCAACAACGTAGATAAGAAAAATAAGTGTTAAGAAAATATGCAGCATTGAAGGTCCTAAAGAACACAGTGGCCGCCATCATTCTTAAATGGAAAGTTTGGAACCACCAAGACTTCCTAGTGCTGGCCCGCCCAGCCAAACTGAACAATTGGGGGAGAAGGGCCTTGGTCAGGGACGTTACTGAGAACCCGATGGTCACTCTGACAGAGCTCAAGAGTTCCTCTGTGGAGATGGGAGAACCTTCCAGAAGGACAACCATCTCTGCAGCACTCCACCAATTTGGCCTTTTTGGTAGAGTGGCCAGACGGAAGCCACTTCTCAGTAAAAGGCACATGAAAGTCTGTTTGGAGTTTGCCAAAAGGCACCTAAAGGACTCTCAGACCATGAGAAACAAGATTCTCTGATCTGATGAAACCAAGATTAAACACTTTGGCCTGAATGCCAAGCGTCAGGTCTGGAGGAAACCTGGCACCATCCTTACGGTGAATCGTGGTGATGGCAATATCATGGTGTTATTGGGGATATTTTTCAGCGGCAGGGACTGGGAGACTAGTCAGGATCGAGGGGAAAGATGTACGGAGCAAAGTACAGAGAGATAATTGATGAAAACCTGCTCAAGAGCACTCAGGACCTCAGGTTCACGTTCCAACAGGACAACGACCCTAAGCACACAGCGAAGACAACATAGAAGTGGCTTTGGGACAAGTCTCTGAATGTCCTTGAGTGGCCCAGCCAGAGCCCGGATTTGAACCCGATCGAACAACTCTGAAGAAATCCTGCAAATAGCTGCACAGTGACGCTCTCCATCCAACCTGACAGATCTTGAGAGGATCTGCAGAGAAGAATGGGAGAAACTCCACAAATACAGGGGTGCCAAGATTGTAGTGTTATACCCAAGGTGGCTTGAGGCTGTAATCACTGCCAAAAGTGCTTCAACAAAGCACTGAGTTAAGGTTCTGAATACTTATTTAAATGTGATATTTCAGTTTTAATATTAAATGCATTTGCAAACATTTCTAAAATCCTGTTTTTGCTTCGTCATTATAGGGTGTTGTTGTGCAGATTCATGAGGAAAACCTCCCAATTGAATCCATTTTAGAATATTCCAGTAAATTCAGGAAGTAAACTGAAAATTCCAATTCTCTTCTATGGTTTTCAATTAGGAAAATGTGGAATTGGTTTACTTTCTGAATTGACTGGAAATAAATGGAATTGACTCCAACCCTGGATTTACTACAAGCTGTCAGCGTCATCATTTAGTCAATCGATGTTATAATACATAAAGCTCACAGATGTGATTGTTCTCATTCAGAGTAAATTATTCTAATTGAATAAAACAGAATTAAACATATCAAATGTATTATGCACCTGAATAACTTCAACTTGGACAATCTGGTTGATTCTCTGCTCAACAACACTGACTGTGAATCAATCTGGTGATTCTCTGGTTGATCTCTGTCAACAACACTGACTGTGAATCAATCTGGTTGATTCTCTGTTGATTCTCTGCTCAACAACACTGACTGTGAATCAATCTGGTTGATTTCTCTGCTCAACAACACTGGATCGCTGTCAAACTTGTTTTGTGTCCAGGCTGTCACTTCTGTCATCAGCTACTAACACCCGTGCTGCCCTTTGTCCTTGAGAGACTGGATGACGGCTTCCTGCTCCCTCCTTCCATAGTGGGAACACTGTTGGCTCAACATAGGCTTCCTGGTTATGAAAGAAAGTGTGGAGTTGTAGTCTTTGTTGGCATGCATCCAGACCCCAGAGTCCAAGTCAAACCAAGATTCTTTATTTCTGAGCTCAGAGAGAATAACAGTCTGAATTCCTGTCTGAATTCCTGAAGCATTGGTGTGATGAGCACATATCTTTATGGTTTCCTGTTCCTGGGTGGGACTTTAGTCATACAAGGATGCAGGTGCAAATTGGTTTGCAACACAGGATGATACTCCCAAGAACAGGAGCTTATAATAGGACAGTTTCACAAGATTAGTCACATACTCAGTTATGTGGACACACAAACAATTAACATTTTCATTAAAGAGTCTGAACATTTTCATTTCATTAAATCATCAGTGGGACAAACAATGCAAATGTCAACATGGAACAAATGCATCACATCCAAATATCACTTGATTATCTGTAGTGCTTGAGGAATGACAACACCCAGATAAACACACAGTCAGAGTTTTAAAAAAGGACAATTTAAACACAAGGCAACTGATTTACATTATATTATCATATATATCATATATTTATATTGTCATGACGTGGCCCCTTTGTAGGTATAGGTTCTGTATCCTCAGGTCGTAAATTCCTGGCGGAACTCTCTCCTCCCTTTTCATACAGAGAGAGACCACAGAGTGAACAAAGGAATTCACATGGGCGAACCCCTACATCCCCAAAATGGGAAAGTTAAACTATTGTCCACCTTTGAGAGTGTGGGAAGGGTCTGTGGACACTTAAGGGACAGTTTATGTTGAGTGTGTTTCATTTGGTGACCTCAGAGAGGACAGGAAACACACATAACTATGTCTCAATGTGTACATTTCTCAATTATGGGGTTTGCATCTAATTCTTGTATAAATGAATGAGTAAAGATGCAACTATATATGAAATGATGTAATGTGATGTTAAACCTTTAATGTGAGAGAATTGTATTCCTTTAAAAGTGTAACTAAGTCATTGGTCCATCCCCGAGGGCACAGACATGATCTGGCGTCTGGCCTATCCTATTGTTACGAATAAAAGCCCCTCCTAAAAAAAAAATCCTCTTCAGACTGAGCGCTGTGATGCGAATAGTTTTAGACAACGCATACATCGGTGTAAGCTGAATACTTATTTTCCACAATAATTTGCAAATAAATTCATAAAAAATCCTACAATGTGATTTTCTGGATTTTTTTCTTCTCATTTTGTCTGTCATAGTTGAAGTGTACCTATGATGAAAATTACAGGCCTCTCTCATCTTTTTAAGTGGGAGCACAATTGGTGGCTGACTAAATACTTTTTTGCCCCACTGTATGTACATTTCCGACTTCAACTGTACTTATCAACTGTGTGTAATGAACACTTTTGTCTACCCGCTTCTTTCTCAGTCCCACTTCCCTTTGTCCACCAAGCCGTCATATCGCCTTAGCCCAGTAGGGAATGTTCCCTATCATTCGTTAGTAACCAGTATCTACTGTTTGTTTCTCAGTCCACACCCACTTCCCTTTGTCCACCAAGCCGTCATATCGCCTTAGCCCAGTAGGGAATCTGCCCTATCATTCGTTAGAACCAGTATCTACTGTTTGTTTCTCAGTCCACACCCACTTCCCTTTGTCCACCAAGCCGTCATATCGCCTTAGCCCAGTAGGGAATCTGCCCTATCATTCGTTAGTAACCAGTATCTACTGTTTGTTTCTCAGTCCACACCCACTTCCCTTTGTCCACCAAGCCCAGTAGGGAATCTTCCCTATCATTCGTTAGTAACCAGTATCTACTGTTTGTTTGCGCATTTCTGTGATTATTTAGTTAGTTAATAAATGATTAAGCCAATTGGTGTATGGATGATTTATTTTTAAAAAGGCTGGGTTCGTGCAGATAACCAACAATTTACGACGTTTGGAATGAGACTGATGTGTTAAAGAATAATTCATTAATATAAAATGAATTGAAAAGATAATAAAATATCAGAAGAGTTACATTCGGAAAAGTAAAACTTTGTAATCTGAAGTCTTTCCGTGGTGCCCCGACTTCCTAGTTAATTAAATGTACATGATTGGTTTAATCACGTAATAATAATTAGAGAATTGACTTAATAAAATAAGTCTTCACTTTTAATGATGGCAAAGACACGACAATATTCAATTCATATTTTCTAATAAAAACACACAAATGTATTTTTGAGTATACTTTGTACCATTCAATTTCATGTGGTATAAACAAGTAAACACATTCTCAGTCAACAATATAAGACAATTGGGAGCACTGTGTATGTTCTCTGATGAATTTTAAGTCAATGTGATGTGAAATATATATTTACACACAAGGAGAAGTCATTATTCTCTCCTATGTGGATACGCACATGTTTTTTACGCTACTGATGAGTAAAATGCCTTCCCCCCAGTCTGAACATTTGTAAGGCTTCTCCCCCGTGTGCGGTCTCATGTCTTCTTTCAGGTGTCCTAATTGGGTAAAAACGCATTGCACGCTGGATCAGTGGTAAGATTTCTCCCCTGTGTGAATTCGCTCGTGCTCTTTCAGGCTTCCTGACCGGCTAAAACTCTTTCAACACTGGGCGCAACGGAAAGGCTTCTCCCCTGTGGTGTATTCGCAAATGATCTTTGAGGGTT
>NW_022262943.1:62007-101209 GCF_002021735.2 Oncorhynchus kisutch | reverse complement strand
AACACCTTCTTTTAACTATTAAGGGTTAATCCCACATGGTCAACGTTAGGCTTGCACGAATCGGAGGACCTTAGGAACGTACCTGAGGTCGAATTGTGCTTCTCACCTAACGGTTCTCTCACTGTCACCCAAAAGCAAATGACGTTGTGGGGCAGGCTTCATTTGTGGGCCTACTTTTCTAATGGTCGCTGCGCTTAGACCGAGCGAGCTACGGTCAAGCGGGATATCTCGTTGAACTCGGCACGGCTAGAGATTATGTTTATGCCATTGCCTGCTCTCTGTGGTCTTTGAGCACCGCACTTTATCACTCCATCCTTGCTGGTGTTTGTGTGAGAGCTTTTCTTTGACATCTGCTGGGAGAAATGACTGATTTACAGTTTAGGAGGGTTACCTAGTCACACATATGAAGTTTGGGAGATGTGACTTTTCTAACCCTTCAAAACAGACAGTGTGACCCAATTAAAGGCACTTCCGGTGGCACAGGAAGCTATAAGTAAACACATGTCTTGATTGACATAGAAACTTAAGAATCCTGAGTTTTAAGTCTTTAAGTTAAGAATTGACTGATCTACGATCTACACAGGGTTGAATGTTAGTCATTTTCACCTTTGAAGGTTGTGTACATCAAAACACCTTTTGGGTTAATTTAACCACTTTGTTTGCTTCAGGAAGCTTAGAATGGGCACAGGTAGACCCATAGTGGTCTGATGGACTGTCATAGAAGACAGGTTCATAAGGCATTCATAACCCACATAGGCTTCAGGTTGAATTTAGGGGTGCAGGCAATGTATTCCTATGGGGAGAGAAGTCAATGCAAACTCTTTGAAGTAAACACCTTCTTTTAAACTAAGGGTTAATGCCACACGGTCACGTTAGGCTTGCACGGATCGGGAGGACCTCAGGTACGTTCCTGAGGTCGAATTGTGCTTCTCACCTTAACGGTTCTCTCACTGTCACCCAAAAGCAAATGACATTGAGGGCCAGCCTTCATTTTGGGCCTACTTTTCTAATGGTCGCTGTGCTTAGACCGAGCGAGCTACGGTCAAGCGGGGCATCTTGTTGAACTCGGCACGGCCTAGAGAATATGGAAATGCAATTGTAGGCTTTGTGTGTCTTTAAGCACGCACTTTGTCACTCCATCCTTGCTGTGTGTGTACTTCTGTGTGGTGTGGTGAGAGAGAGCTTTTCTTTGACATCTGTTGGGAGAAATGACTGCCTTACAGTTTATGGGGGTTGCCTAATCACACATATGAGTTTTGAAAAGATCTGACCTTTTACCCTTGAAAATGCCACTGTGACACATTTAAGGCACTTCCGGTTGGCACAGGAAGCTATAAATAAACTCTATCCTGATTGAGGTATGCCTTTACATAATCCTGAGTTTTAAGTCTTTACGTTAAGAACTGAGTTGTTTACGGAGGGTTTAGGGAGTGTGTGTTATTTCAGAAAATCATAAAAAATCACAGAAATCTCGCAGAGCTCCGCAGCACACTTTAAAAAGATTCGTAAGAACACCCTGCAACTGGATCTGTAACCGTGAAAAAAAAACACCTATCCGTGAACATCACCAATCTGTCGTTGTACGATTTCTCTTAAATGACGATAGATAAATGGCTGGTTCTTTTTTTTATTGACACCGGAGGCTCCTTGACTTTGACGTGAAGTGGAAAATATTTATCTATTTTCATTTTGGGCCTTTAATCACAGATAAATGGCCATAACTCAAAAACCGTTGAGGCCTAGACGCCATCTTGTTCGGGGCCAACTGCCCGTTATGCCAAACCTACGCTCACCGAGTTTCGGCTTTGAAATATTTTCAGTTTTCGAGATAAGGCCCCGTCGTGAATCGTGATGTTTTTGTCCAATAGCAATATGATTGCTTATGCCCTCTTGTGGGAATTTCCGGGACAGCGGCAAAATGACCAAAATCTTATTATTTTTGTAAACGGAAACCGAATGTCCGACAAAGTTCATTTGATGACTTCCCGGTAGGTCCGGCCCTGCCGCTCGGCACGCCGTCCAAATTTTACAAACGATTTCGGACGTCTAGTAAGGGACCGTACATTTCCAATATGGACTTTCTCACTACCATATGGCACCTGCCGAAATCTTCCCTTAAGGTATGTTAAGGCTATGGCAGATACTGCCCCGTTGGAGAAATGCGTGCCCATAGTAACTGACAAAAAATCTGTAAAAATCTAATATATGCATATAATATTTATGAATAGAAAACACTCTAAAGCTTCTAACACCGTTCAAATTATGTCTCTATGTAAAGCAGAACTCACAGGCATCCATTCTTCCAAACTCTTTCTGTCATCAGAAAAGGTGGCCCAACTTTGACGTCATCGCCCCACCCTTCCCAACCAGCTACAGATCTGGAAACAGTTCTATCTCTTCAGCGCGATTGTCCTCTTTCATGGGGCGCGTCATTGTGAAGATTGCGCGCTCCTCACCCTTTGCGGGGCGACCCTCCGTCACGCATAATACGTGCGCGCGTCTGCAAATTCTGTCTTTTGTTCCAAGATCCACCAAACGACGTAGGCTTCTCCTTTCGAGCTTATATCTTTTATATATGATTAAAACATGTTTTAGCTCGAATTTAACTTAGTTTGACCAGTTTAGTCGACATATAATATGTAATTTGAGTTTCGATGCGCCCCCATAGATTTTTGAGTGCTTTTCAGCCGAAATTAGTCGCGTTTGATAACCCAAAGACACCACATTTGAAAGGGAAACGCTGGTTTTGGTAATTATGACTTCTTCCACCTTCTGATCGAACAACGGCTAAGGTAAGGAAGATTTATGTGGTTATTATGTGTTTCTGGGACTCCGAAATAGCGAAGCCATATTGCTAATCTATGAGCGCCGTCTCATATTATTGACAAGTGAACGAATTCTGTAACGTTAAAATAAATGTAACACAGCTGTTTTATTAAGAAGAAGTGTATCGTTCTAAGTATATGTAGAACATGTATATTTAGTCAACGTTTATGATGTGTATTTCTGTTATCGTGGCAGAGTTATCATTATTTCCTCGGCATTGTTGTAGCATTTTTTGCCATGACCTTCTATGTAACCTGATTTATGGATATATTAGCATATTATTGAAAAAAACATAAATGTACTGTATAACATGTCCTATTCCTGTCATCTGATGAAGATTTTCAAAAGGTGTGAATTATTTTTCTTTTAATCCTGCTTTTGTGATTGCATCTATTGTTCTACAAAATGGCTATGTAATTAGCCTATCTTTGGTGGTGGTTTGACATAAATATGTGCTATGTTTTCCCCGTAAACATTTTAGAAATCTGACTTGGTGGCTAGATGAACAGGGGTGTTTATCTTTCATTTGAGCTATTGGACTTGTTAATGTGTGGAGGTTAAATATTTCTAAGAATATTTTGCGTTCTGTGTGCCACTGTGTCAGTTGAGCAGTGGGGGGAGGGGTACCCCTAGCGGGACGTGTGGGGCCATGTAAGAGTGATGGAAACCACTGTGTTCTTGGGTACCTTCAATGCTGCAGAAATGACCAATCATTTGAATTTACCACAGGTGGACTCCAATCAAGTTGAAGAAACATCTAAGGATGATCAATGGAAACAGGATGGACCTGAGCTCAATTTCCAGCCTCATAGCAAAGGGTCTGAAAACGTATGTAAATAAGTTTTTTTTATTTTATATTTTTTTCATTAATAAAAACTATATGTTATCGCTTTGTCATTATGGGGTATTGTGTGGTTTCCATTAAAAACTAGCCGCACATCAAGCAGCTGTAATGACAGAAAACCAATCTACATTTTTGTTTGTTTTACCTTGGATTATATTGCCATTTATTTGGATATATCCATTACAATGACCCTGATAAATGAATTTGCCTGGCTCAGAGAAGCTGTCAGTCTGGTCACATTCATACAGATCGCACGGAGGAGGTCCCCCAAAAAAACGGCAAACATTGATCCACAGGTCGGAGAGATAGACAGCAAGGTGTTAGACAAACCCCTTTGCTATGAGCTCAATTTCCAGCCTCATAGCAAAGGGTCTGAAAACGTATGTAATACGTTTTTTTAAAAATATTTTTTTCATTAATAAAAACTATATGTTATCGCTTTGTCATTATGGGGTATGTGTATAGTACCCATTAAAAACTAGCGGTCACATCAAGTATCTGTAATGACAGAAAATAATCTAGGTAGACTGCAAGGTTTAGACAAAACTCAACTGTTTCAAACCAAATGCTAGCCTCTGGCATTGGGGAAATATTGAATATTACAAAATTGTTCCGCACGGTTTCGAACCGGGACCTTTCGCGTGTGAGGCGAATGTGATAACCACTACACTACGGAAACCTAATGTGTGGAAAACTAAGGGTGTGACTGATTTTCGCGTGTGAGGCGAACGTGATAACCACTACACTACTGAAACTACAATACAAAAAGAGGAAGTCGTGGAAAATATTAGGAATGCCCACAAGTCTACCTCACATAATATCCCAAATTCAGTACCACAGAAAGAGCCATAATACCCATTAAAAACTAGCGGTCAAACAGGAAAATGGTTCCAATTGTTTTCCACCATTCATATTCCCCACGGGGGATTTTAAAAACACTTGAAATAAGGGCTGTGTTTCTTGTCAGCTTACCCTGGCATGGAAAACTATTTGAATCATTATGGACCTCAGACCACACGTAGCAGGAATGTATTCAGAGCGCCCAAGCTAGCCACACATGCAGAGTGCGTTACGCGACTAAAAAGGTATGTCTGAATAGCAAATATTGAGAAGTGCGAAGGAAAAGCATGAATTCCGAAATTGGGACCGAGTCCTAAGTGAATAGGCTTACTGTCCAATTTCTTAAAATATGTTTCCACCCGGTCTCGAACCGGGGACCTTTCGCGTGTTAAGCGAACGTGATAACCACTACACTACAGAAACCTAATGAGTGGAATTCAAATGGTGTGACTGACTTTGGCTGGGTGGGACATTTATCGCTCTCAGAACCTAATGAAATCAGAAATTACTTAGTCCATTAATTAAGCAATAAGGCTTGAGAAGCCGGGAATTATTGTGTGCCGCCGGCTCTTGGAAGAGGCTTGGTGGTTCAAAACTTCTTCCATTTAAGAGTGATGGAAGCCACTGTGTTCTTGGGTACCTTCAATGCTGCAGAAATGACCAATCATTTGAATTTACCACAGGTGGACTCCAATCAAGTTAAAGAAATATCTAAGGATGATCAATGGAAACAGGATGGACCTGAGCTCAATTTCCAGCCTCATAGCAAAAGGGTCTGAAAACGTATGTAAATACGTTTTTTTAAAAATATTTTTTTCATTAATAAAAACTATATGTTATCGCTTTGTCATTATGGGGTATTGTGTATAGTACCCATTAAAAACTAGCGGTCACATCAAGTATCTGTAATGACAGAAAATAATCTAGGTAGACTGCAAGGTTTAGACAAAACTCAACTGTTTCAAACCAAATGCTAGCCTCTGGCATTGGGAAATATTGAATATTACAAAATGTTTCCGCACGGTTTCGAACCGGGGACCTTTCGCGTGTGAGGCGAATGTGATAACCACTACACTACGGAAACCTAATGTGTGGATAACTAAGGGTGTGACTGACTTTCGCGTGTGAGGCGAACGTGATAACCACTACACTACTGAAACTACAATACAAAAAGAGGAAGTCGTGGAAAATATTAGGAATGCCCACAAGTCTACCTCACATAATATCCCAAATTCAGTACCACAGAAAGAGCCATAATACCCATTAAAAACTAGCGGTCAAACAGGAAAATGGTTCCAATCGTTTTTCCACCATTCATATTCCCCACGGGGGATTTTAAAAAACACTTGAAATAAGGGCTGTGTTTCTTGTCAGCTTACCCTGGCATGGTAAACTATTTGAATCATTATGGACCTCAGACCACACGTAGCAGGAATGTATTCAGAGCGCCCAAGCTAGCCACACATGCAGAGTGCGTTACGCGACTAAAAAAAGGTATGTCTGAATAGCAAATATTGAGAAGTGCGAAGGAAAAGCATGAATTCCGAAATTGGGACCGAGTCCTAAGTGAATAGGCTTACTGTCCAATTTTTTAAAATATGTTCCGCCCGGTCTCAAACCGGGGACTTTTCGCGTTGTTAAGCGAACGTGATAACCACTACACTACAGAAACCTAATGAGTGGAGTTCAAAGGGTGTGACTGACTTTGGCTGGGTGGGACATTTATCGCTCTCAGAACCTAATGAAATCAGAAATTACTTAGTCCATTAATTAAGCAATAAGGCTTGAGAAGCTGGGAATTATTGTGTGCCGCCGGCTCTTGGAAGAGGCTTGGTGGTTCAAAACTTCTTCCATTTAAGAGTGATGGAAGCCACTGTGTTCTTGGGTACCTTCAATGCTGCAGAAATGACCAATCATTTGAATTTACCACAGGTGGACTCCAATCAAGTTAAAGAAATATCTAAGGATGATCAATGGAAACAGGATGGACCTGAGCTCAATTTCCAGCCTCATAGCAAAGGGTCTGAAAACATATGTAAATAAGTTTTTTTTTAAATATTTTTTTCATTAATAAAAACTATATGTTATCGCTTTGTCATTATGGGGTATTGTGTATAGTACCCATTAAAAACTAGCGGTCACATCAAGCAGCTGTAATGACAGAAAATAATCTCGGTAGACTGCAAGGTTTAGACAAAACTCAACTGTTTCAAACCAAATGCTAGCCTCTGGGCATTGGGAAATATTGAATATTACAAAATGTTTCCGCACGGTTTCGAACCGGGGACCTTTCGCGTGTGAGGCAAACGTGATAACCACTACACTACGGAAACCTAATGTGTGGAAAACTAAGGGTGTGACTGACTTTCGCGTGTGAGGCAAACGTGATAACCACTACACTACTGAAACTACAATACAAAAAGAGGATGTCGTGGAAAATATTAGGAATGCCCACAAGTCTACCTCACATAATATCCCAAATTGAGTACCACAGAAAGAGCCATAATACCCATTAAAAACTAGCGGTCAAACAGGAAAATGGTTCCAATCGTTTTTCCACCATTCATATTCCCAACGGGGGATTTTAAAAACACTTGAAATAAGGGCTGTGTTTCTTGTCAGCTTACCCTGGCATGGTAAACTATTTGAATCATTATGGACCTCAGACCACACGTAGCAGGAATGTATTCAGAGCGCCCAAGCTAGCCACACATGCAGAGTGCGTTACGCGACTAAAAAAGGTATGTCTGAATAGCAAATATTGAGAAGTGCGAAGGAAAAGCATGAATTCCGAAATTGGGGACCGAGTCCTAAGTGAATAGGCTTACTGTCCAATTTTTTAAAATATGTTTCCGCCCGGTCTCAAACCGGGGACTTTTCGCGTTGTTAAGCGAACGTGATAACCACTACACTACAGAAACCTAATGAGTGGAGTTCAAAGGGTGTGACTGACTTTGGCTGGGTGGGGCATTTATCGCTCTCAGAACCTAATGAAATCAGAAATTACCTAGTCCATTAATTAAGCAATAAGGCTTGAGAAGCTGGGAATTATTGTGTGCCGCCGGCTCTTGGAAGAGGCTTGGTGGTTCAAAACTTCTTCCATTTAAGAGTGATGGAAGCCACTGTGTTCTTGGGTACCTTCAATGCTGCAGAAATGACCAATCATTTGAATTTACCACAGGTGGACTCCAATCAAGTTAAAGAAATATCTAAGGATGATCAATGGAAACAAGATGGACCTGAGCTCAATTTCCAGCCTCATAGCAAAGGGTCTGAAAACGTATGTAAATAAGTTTTTTTTCAAATATTTTTTTCATTAATAAAAACTATATGTTATCGCTTTGTCATTATGGGGTATTGTGTATAGTACCCATTAAAAACTAGCGGTCACATCAAGCAGCTGTAATGACAGAAAATAATCTCGGTAGACTGCAAGGTTTAGACAAAACTCAACTGTTTCAAACCAAATGCTAGCCTCTGGGCATTGGGAAATATTGAATATTACAAAATGTTTCCGCACGGTTTCGAACCGGGGACCTTTCGCGTGTGAGGCAAACGTGATAACCACTACACTACGGAAACCTAATGTGTGGAAAACTAAGGGTGTGACTGACTTTCGCGTGTGAGGCGAACGTGATAACCACTACACTACTGAAACTACAATACAAAAAGAGGATGTCGTGGAAAATATTAGGAATGCCCACAAGTCTACCTCACATAATATCCCAAATTGAGTACCACAGAAAGAGCCATAATACCCATTAAAAACTAGCGGTCAAACAGGAAAATGGTTCCAATCGTTTTTCCACCATTCATATTCCCAACGGGGGATTTTAAAAACACTTGAAATAAGGGCTGTGTTTCTTGTCAGCTTACCCTGGCATGGTAAACTATTTGAATCATTATGGACCTCAGACCACACGTAGCAGGAATGTATTCAGAGCGCCCAAGCTAGCCACACATGCAGAGTGCGTTACGCGACTAAAAAAGGTATGTCTGAATAGCAAATATTGAGAAGTGCGAAGGAAAAGCATGAATTCCGAAATTGGGACCGAGTCCTAAGTGAATAGGCTTACTGTCCAATTTTTTTAAATATGTTTCCGCCCGGTCTCGAACCGGGGACCTTTCGCGTGTTAAGCGAACGTGATAACCACTACACTACAGAAACCTAATGAGAGGAATTCAAAGGGTGTGACTGACTTTGGCTGGGTGGGACATTTATCGCTCTCAGAACCTAATGAAATCAGAAATTTCTTAGTCCATTAATTAAGCAATAAGGCTTGAGAAGCCGGGAATTATTGTGTGCCGCCGGCTCTTGGAAGAGGCTTGGTGGTTCAAAACTTCTTCCATTTAAGAGTGATGGAAGCCACTGTGTTCTTGGGTACCTTCAATGCTGCAGAAATGACCAATCATTTGAATTTACCACAGGTGGACTCCAATCAAGTTAAAGAAATATCTAAGGATGATCAATGGAAACAGTATGGACCTGAGCTCAATTTCCAGCCTCATAGCAAAGGGTCTGAAAACGTATGTAAATACGTTTTTTTTTAAATATTTTTTTCATTAATAAAAACTATATGTTATCGCTTTGTCATTATGGGGTATTGTGTATAGTACCCATTAAAAACTAGCGGTCACATCAAGCAGCTGTAATGACAGAAAATAATCTAGGTAGACTGCAAGGTTTAGACAAAACTCAACTGTTTCAAACCAAATGCTAGCCTCTGGGCATTGGGAAATATTGAATATTACAAAATGTTTCCGCACGGTTTCGAACCGGGGACCTTTCGCGTGTGAGGCAAACGTGATAACCACTACACTACGGAAACCTAATGTGTGGAAAACTAAGGGTGTGACTGACTTTTGCGTGTGAGGCGAACGTGATAACCACTACACTACTGAAACTACAATACAAAAAGAGGATGTCGTGGAAAATATTAGGAATGCCCACAAGTCTACCTCACATAATATCCCAAATTGAGTACCACAGAAAGAGCCATAATACCCATTAAAAACTAGCGGTCAAACAGGAAAATGGTTCCAATCGTTTTTCCACCATTCATATTCCCAACGGGGGATTTTAAAAACACTTGAAATAAGGGCTGTGTTTCTTGTCAGCTTACCCTGGCATGGTAAACTATTTGAATCATTATGGACCTCAGACCACACGTAGCAGGAATGTATTCAGAGCGCCCAAGCTAGCCACACATGCAGAGTGCGTTACGCGACTAAAAAAGGTATGTCTGAATAGCAAATATTGAGAAGTGCGAAGGAAAAGCATGAATTCCGAAATTGGGACCGAGTCCTAAGTGAATAGGCTTACTGTCCAATTTAAAAAAATATGTTTCCGCCCGGTCTCAAACCGGGGGACTTTTCGCGTTGTTAAGCGAACGTGATAACCACTACACTACAGAAACCTAATGAGTGGAGTTCAAAGGGTGTGACTGACTTTGGCTGGGTGGGGCATTTATCGCTCTCAGAACCTAATGAAATCAGAAATTACTTAGTCCATTAATTAAGCAATAAGGCTTGAGAAGCTGGGAATTATTGTGTGCCGCCGGCTCTTGGAAGAGGCTTGGTGGTTCAAAACTTCTTCCATTTAAGAGTGATGGAAGCCACTGTGTTCTTGGGTACCTTCAATGCTGCAGAAATGACCAATCATTTGAATTTACCACAGGTGGACTCCAATCAAGTTAAAGAAATATCTAAGGATGATCAATGGAAACAGGATGGACCTGAGCTCAATTTCCAGCCTCATAGCAAAGGGTCTGAAAACGTATGTAAATAAGTTTTTTTTTTTTTTAAATTTTCATTAATAAAAACTATATGTTATCGCTTTGTCATTATGGGGTATTGTGTATAGTACCCATTAAAAACTAGCGGTCACATCAAGCAGCTGTAATGACAGAAAATAATCTCGGTAGACTGCAAGGTTTAGACAAAACTCAACTGTTTCAAACCAAATGCTAGCCTCTGGGCATTGGGAAATATTGAATATTACAAAATGTTTCCGCACGGTTTCGAACCGGGGACCTTTCGCGTGTGAGGCAAACGTGATAACCACTACACTACGGAAACCTAATGTGTGGAAAACTAAGGGTGTGACTGACTTTCGCGTGTGAGGCAAACGTGATAACCACTACACTACTGAAACTACAATACAAAAAGAGGATGTCGTGGAAAATATTAGGAATGCCCACAAGACTACCTCACATAATATCCCAAATTGAGTACCACAGAAAGAGCCATAATACCCATTAAAAACTAGCGGTCAAACAGGAAAATGGTTCCAATCGTTTTTCCACCATTCATATTCCCCACGGGGGATTTTAAAAACACTTGAAATAAGGGCTGTGTTTCTTGTCAGCTTACCCTGGCATGGTAAACTATTTGAATCATTATGGACCTCAGACCACACGTAGCAGGAATGTATTCAGAGCGCCCAAGCTAGCCACACATGCAGAGTGCGTTACGCGACTAAAAAAGGTATGTCTGAATAGCAAATATTGAGAAGTGCGAAGGAAAAGCATGAATTCCGAAATTGGGACCGAGTCCTAAGTGAATAGGCTTACTGTCCAATTTTAAAAAATATGTTTCCGCCCGGTCTCAAACCGGGGACTTTTCGCGTTGTTAAGCGAACGTGATAACCACTACACTACAGAAACCTAATGAGTGGAGTTCAAAGGGTGTGACTGACTTTGGCTGGGTGGGGCATTTATCGCTCTCAGAACCTAATGAAATCAGAAATTACTTAGTCCATTAATTAAGCAATAAGGCTTGAGAAGCTGGGAATTATTGTGTGCCGCCGGCTCTTGGAAGAGGCTTGGTGGTTCAAAACTTCTTCCATTTAAGAGTGATGGAAGCCACTGTGTTCTTGGGTACCTTCAATGCTGCAGAAATGACCAATCATTTGAATTTACCACAGGTGGACTCCAATCAAGTTAAAGAAATATCTAAGGATGATCAATGGAAACAGGATGGACCTGAGCTCAATTTCCAGCCTCATAGCAAAGGGTCTGAAAACGTATGTAAATAAGTTTTTTTTAAAATATTTTTTTCATTAATAAAAACTATATGTTATCGCTTTGTCATTATGGGGTATTGTGTATAGTACCCATTAAAAACTAGCGGTCACATCAAGCAGCTGTAATGACAGAAAATAATCTCGGTAGACTGCAAGGTTTAGACAAAACTCAACTGTTTCAAACCAAATGCTAGCCTCTGGGCATTGGGAAATATTGAATATTACAAAATGTTTCCGCACGGTTTCGAACCGGGGACCTTTCGCGTGTGAGGCAAACGTGATAACCACTACACTACGGAAACCTAATGTGTGGAAAACTAAGGGTGTGACTGACTTTCGCGTGTGAGGCGAACGTGATAACCACTACACTACTGAAACTACAATACAAAAAGAGGATGTCGTGGAAAATATTAGGAATGCCCACAAGTCTACCTCACATAATATCCCAAATTGAGTACCACAGAAAAAGCCATAATACCCATTAAAAACTAGCGGTCAAACAGGAAAATGGTTCCAATCGTTTTTCCACCATTCATATTCCCAACGGGGGATTTTAAAAACACTTGAAATAAGGGCTGTGTTTCTTGTCAGCTTACCCTGGCATGGTAAACTATTTGAATCATTATGGACCTCAGACCACACGTAGCAGGAATGTATTCAGAGCGCCCAAGCTAGCCACACATGCAGAGTGCGTTACGCGACTAAAAAAGGTATGTCTGAATAGCAAATATTGAGAAGTGCGAAGGAAAAGCATGAATTCCGAAATTGGGACCGAGTCCTAAGTGAATAGGCTTACTGTCCAATTTTTTTAAATATGTTTCCGCCCGGTCTCGAACCGGGGACCTTTCGCGTGTTAAGCGAACGTGATAACCACTACACTACAGAAACCTAATGAGAGGAATTCAAAGGCTGTGACTGACTTTGGCTGGGTGGGACATTTATCGCTCTCAGAACCTAATGAAATCAGAAATTTCTTAGTCCATTAATTAAGCAATAAGGCTTGAGAAGCCGGGAATTATTGTGTGCCGCCGGCTCTTGGAAGAGGCTTGGTGGTTCAAAACTTCTTCCATTTAAGAGTGATGGAAGCCACTGTGTTCTTGGGTACCTTCAATGCTGCAGAAATGACCAATCATTTGAATTTACCACAGGTGGACTCCAATCAAGTTAAAGAAATATCTAAGGATGATCAATGGAAACAGGATGGACCTGAGCTCAATTTCCAGCCTCATAGCAAAGGGTCTGAAAACGTATGTAAATAAGTTTTTTTTAAAATATTTTTTTCATTAATAAAAACTATATGTTATCGCTTTGTCATTATGGGGTATTGTGTATAGTACCCATTAAAAACTAGCGGTCACATCAAGCAGCTGTAATGACAGAAAATAATCTAGGTAGACTGCAAGGTTTAGACAAAACTCAACTGTTTCAAACCAAATGCTAGCCTCTGGGCATTGGGAAATATTGAATATTACAAAATGTTTCCGCACGGTTTCGAACCGGGGACCTTTCGCGTGTGAGGCAAACGTGATAACCACTACACTACGGAAACCTAATGTGTGGAAAACTAAGGGTGTGACTGACTTTCGCGTGTGAGGCGAACGTGATAACCACTACACTACTGAAACTACAATACAAAAAGAGGATGTCGTGGAAAATATTAGGAATGCCCACAAGTCTACCTCACATAATATCCCAAATTGAGTACCACAGAAAGAGCCATAATACCCATTAAAAACTAGCGGTCAAACAGGAAAATGGTTCCAATCGTTTTTCCACCATTCATATTCCCAACGGGGGATTTTAAAAACACTTGAAATAAGGGCTGTGTTTCTTGTCAGCTTACCCTGGCATGGTAAACTATTTGAATCATTATGGACCTCAGACCACACGTAGCAGGAATGTATTCAGAGCGCCCAAGCTAGCCACACATGCAGAGTGCGTTACGCGACTAAAAAAGGTATGTCTGAATAGCAAATATTGAGAAGTGCGAAGGAAAAGCATGAATTCCGAAATTGGGACCGAGTCCTAAGTGAATAGGCTTACTGTCCAATTTAAAAAAATATGTTTCCGCCCGGTCTCAAACCGGGGGACTTTTCGCGTTGTTAAGCGAACGTGATAACCACTACACTACAGAAACCTAATGAGTGGAGTTCAAAGGGTGTGACTGACTTTGGCTGGGTGGGGCATTTATCGCTCTCAGAACCTAATGAAATCAGAAATTACTTAGTCCATTAATTAAGCAATAAGGCTTGAGAAGCTGGGAATTATTGTGTGCCGCCGGCTCTTGGAAGAGGCTTGGTGGTTCAAAACTTCTTCCATTTAAGAGTGATGGAAGCCACTGTGTTCTTGGGTACCTTCAATGCTGCAGAAATGACCAATCATTTGAATTTACCACAGGTGGACTCCAATCAAGTTAAAGAAATATCTAAGGATGATCAATGGAAACAGGATGGACCTGAGCTCAATTTCCAGCCTCATAGCAAAGGGTCTGAAAACGTATGTAAATAAGTTTTTTTTTTTTTTAAATTTTCATTAATAAAAACTATATGTTATCGCTTTGTCATTATGGGGTATTGTGTATAGTACCCATTAAAAACTAGCGGTCACATCAAGCAGCTGTAATGACAGAAAATAATCTCGGTAGACTGCAAGGTTTAGACAAAACTCAACTGTTTCAAACCAAATGCTAGCCTCTGGGCATTGGGAAATATTGAATATTACAAAATGTTTCCGCACGGTTTCGAACCGGGGACCTTTCGCGTGTGAGGCAAACGTGATAACCACTACACTACGGAAACCTAATGTGTGGAAAACTAAGGGTGTGACTGACTTTCGCGTGTGAGGCAAACGTGATAACCACTACACTACTGAAACTACAATACAAAAAGAGGATGTCGTGGAAAATATTAGGAATGCCCACAAGACTACCTCACATAATATCCCAAATTGAGTACCACAGAAAGAGCCATAATACCCATTAAAAACTAGCGGTCAAACAGGAAAATGGTTCCAATCGTTTTTCCACCATTCATATTCCCCACGGGGGATTTTAAAAACACTTGAAATAAGGGCTGTGTTTCTTGTCAGCTTACCCTGGCATGGTAAACTATTTGAATCATTATGGACCTCAGACCACACGTAGCAGGAATGTATTCAGAGCGCCCAAGCTAGCCACACATGCAGAGTGCGTTACGCGACTAAAAAAGGTATGTCTGAATAGCAAATATTGAGAAGTGCGAAGGAAAAGCATGAATTCCGAAATTGGGACCGAGTCCTAAGTGAATAGGCTTACTGTCCAATTTTAAAAAATATGTTTCCGCCCGGTCTCAAACCGGGGACTTTTCGCGTTGTTAAGCGAACGTGATAACCACTACACTACAGAAACCTAATGAGTGGAGTTCAAAGGGTGTGACTGACTTTGGCTGGGTGGGGCATTTATCGCTCTCAGAACCTAATGAAATCAGAAATTACTTAGTCCATTAATTAAGCAATAAGGCTTGAGAAGCTGGGAATTATTGTGTGCCGCCGGCTCTTGGAAGAGGCTTGGTGGTTCAAAACTTCTTCCATTTAAGAGTGATGGAAGCCACTGTGTTCTTGGGTACCTTCAATGCTGCAGAAATGACCAATCATTTGAATTTACCACAGGTGGACTCCAATCAAGTTAAAGAAATATCTAAGGATGATCAATGGAAACAGGATGGACCTGAGCTCAATTTCCAGCCTCATAGCAAAGGGTCTGAAAACGTATGTAAATAAGTTTTTTTTAAAATATTTTTTTCATTAATAAAAACTATATGTTATCGCTTTGTCATTATGGGGTATTGTGTATAGTACCCATTAAAAACTAGCGGTCACATCAAGCAGCTGTAATGACAGAAAATAATCTCGGTAGACTGCAAGGTTTAGACAAAACTCAACTGTTTCAAACCAAATGCTAGCCTCTGGGCATTGGGAAATATTGAATATTACAAAATGTTTCCGCACGGTTTCGAACCGGGGACCTTTCGCGTGTGAGGCAAACGTGATAACCACTACACTACGGAAACCTAATGTGTGGAAAACTAAGGGTGTGACTGACTTTCGCGTGTGAGGCGAACGTGATAACCACTACACTACTGAAACTACAATACAAAAAGAGGATGTCGTGGAAAATATTAGGAATGCCCACAAGTCTACCTCACATAATATCCCAAATTGAGTACCACAGAAAAAGCCATAATACCCATTAAAAACTAGCGGTCAAACAGGAAAATGGTTCCAATCGTTTTTCCACCATTCATATTCCCAACGGGGGATTTTAAAAACACTTGAAATAAGGGCTGTGTTTCTTGTCAGCTTACCCTGGCATGGTAAACTATTTGAATCATTATGGACCTCAGACCACACGTAGCAGGAATGTATTCAGAGCGCCCAAGCTAGCCACACATGCAGAGTGCGTTACGCGACTAAAAAAGGTATGTCTGAATAGCAAATATTGAGAAGTGCGAAGGAAAAGCATGAATTCCGAAATTGGGACCGAGTCCTAAGTGAATAGGCTTACTGTCCAATTTTTTTAAATATGTTTCCGCCCGGTCTCGAACCGGGGACCTTTCGCGTGTTAAGCGAACGTGATAACCACTACACTACAGAAACCTAATGAGAGGAATTCAAAGGGTGTGACTGACTTTGGCTGGGTGGGACATTTATCGCTCTCAGAACCTAATGAAATCAGAAATTTCTTAGTCCATTAATTAAGCAATAAGGCTTGAGAAGCCGGGAATTATTGTGTGCCGCCGGCTCTTGGAAGAGGCTTGGTGGTTCAAAACTTCTTCCATTTAAGAGTGATGGAAGCCACTGTGTTCTTGGGTACCTTCAATGCTGCAGAAATGACCAATCATTTGAATTTACCACAGGTGGACTCCAATCAAGTTAAAGAAATATCTAAGGATGATCAATGGAAACAGGATGGACCTGAGCTCAATTTCCAGCCTCATAGCAAAGGGTCTGAAAACGTATGTAAATAAGTTTTTTTTTAAATATTTTTTTCATTAATAAAAACTATATGTTATCGCTTTGTCATTATGGGGTATTGTGTATAGTACCCATTAAAAACTAGCGGTCACATCAAGCAGCTGTAATGACAGAAAATAATCTCGGTAGACTGCAAGGTTTAGACAAAACTCAACTGTTTCAAACCAAATGCTAGCCTCTGGGCATTGGGAAATATTGAATATTACAAAATGTTTCCGCACGGTTTCGAACCGGGGACCTTTCGCGTGTGAGGCAAACGTGATAACCACTACACTACGGAAACCTAATGTGTGGAAAACTAAGGGTGTGACTGACTTTCGCGTGTGAGGCGAACGTGATAACCACTACACTACTGAAACTACAATACAAAAAGAGGATGTCGTGGAAAATATTAGGAATGCCCACAAGTCTACCTCACATAATATCCCAAATTGAGTACCACAGAAAGAGCCATAATACCCATTAAAAACTAGCGGTCAAACAGGAAAATGGTTCCAATCGTTTTTCCACCATTCATGTTCCCAACGGGGGATTTTAAAAACACTTGAAATAAGGGCTGTGTTTCTTGTCAGCTTACCCTGGCATGGTAAACTATTTGAATCATTATGGACCTCAGACCACACGTAGCAGGAATGTATTCAGAGCGCCCAAGCTAGCCACACATGCAGAGTGCGTTACGCGACTAAAAAAGGTATGTCTGAATAGCAAATATTGAGAAGTGCGAAGGAAAAGCATGAATTCCGAAATTGGGACCGAGTCCTAAGTGAATAGGCTTACTGTCCAATTTTTAAAAATATGTTTCCGCCCGGTCTCAAACCGGGGACTTTTCGCGTTGTTAAGCGAACGTGATAACCACTACACTACAGAAACCTAATGAGTGGAGTTCAAAGGGTGTGACTGACTTTGGCTGGGTGGGACATTTATCGCTCTCAGAACCTAATGAAATCAGAAATTACTTAGTCCATTAATTAAGCAATAAGGCTTGAGAAGCTGGGAATTATTGTGTGCCGCCGGCTCTTGGAAGAGGCTTGGTGGTTCAAAACTTCTTCCATTTAAGAGTGATGGAAGCCACTGTGTTCTTGGGTACCTTCAATGCTGCAGAAATGACCAATCATTTGAATTTACCACAGGTGGACTCCAATCAAGTTAAAGAAATATCTAAGGATGATCAATGTAAACAGGATGGACCTGAGCTCAATTTCCAGCCTCATAGCAAAGGGTCTGAAAACGTATGTAAATAAGTTTTTTTTTAAATATTTTTTTCATTAATAAAAACTATATGTTATCGCTTTGTCATTATGGGGTATTGTGTATAGTACCCATTAAAAACTAGCGGTCACATCAAGCAGCTGTAATGACAGAAAATAATCTCGGTAGACTGCAAGGTTTAGACAAAACTCAACTGTTTCAAACCAAATGCTAGCCTCTGGGCATTGGGAAATATTGAATATTACAAAACATTTCCGCACGGTTTCGAACCGGGGACCTTTCACGTGTGAGGCAAATGTGATAACCACTACACTACGGAAAACTAATGTGTGGAAAACTAAGGGTGTGACTGACTTTCGCGTGTGAGGCGAACGTGATAACCACTACACTACTGAAACTACAATACAAAAAGAGGATGTCGTGGAAAATATTAGGAATGCCCACAAGTCTACCTCACATAATATCCCAAATTGAGTACCACAGAAAGAGCCATAATACCCATTAAAAACTAGCGGTCAAACAGGAAAATGGTTCCAATCGTTTTTCCACCATTCATGTTCCCAACGGGGGATTTTAAAAACACTTGAAATAAGGGCTGTGTTTCTTGTCAGCTTACCCTGGCATGGTAAACTATTTGAATCATTATGGACCTCAGACCACACGTAGCAGGAATGTATTCAGAGCGCCCAAGCTAGCCACACATGCAGAGTGCGTTACGCGACTAAAAAAGGTATGTCTGAATAGCAAATTTTGAGAAGTGCGAAGGAAAAGCATGAATTCCGAAATTGGGACCGAGTCCTAAGTGAATAGGCTTACTGTCCAATTTTTAAAAATATGTTTCCGCCCGGTCTCAAACCGGGGACTTTTCGCGTTGTTAAGCGAACGTGATAACCACTACACTACAGAAACCTAATGAGTGGAGTTCAAAGGGTGTGACTGACTTTGGCTGGGTGGGACATTTATCGCTCTCAGAACCTAATGAAATCAGAAATTACTTAGTCCATTAATTAAGCAATAAGGCTTGAGAAGCTGGGAATTATTGTGTGCCGCAGGCTCTTGGAAGAGGCTTGGTGGTTCAAAACTTCTTCCATTTAAGAGTGATGGAAGCCACTGTGTTCTTGGGTACCTTCAATGCTGCAGAAATGACCAATCATTTGAATTTACCACAGGTGGACTCCAATCAAGTTAAAGAAATATCTAAGGATGATCAATGTAAACAGGATGGACCTGAGCTCAATTTCCAGCCTCATAGCAAAGGGTCTGAAAACGTATGTAAATAAGTTTTTTTTTAAATATTTTTTTCATTAATAAAAACTATATGTTATCGCTTTGTCATTATGGGGTATTGTGTATAGTACCCATTAAAAACTAGCGGTCACATCAAGCAGCTGTAATGACAGAAAATAATCTCGGTAGACTGCAAGGTTTAGACAAAACTCAACTGTTTCAAACCAAATGCTAGCCTCTGGGCATTGGGAAATATTGAATATTACAAAACATTTCCGCACGGTTTCGAACCGGGGACCTTTCACGTGTGAGGCAAATGTGATAACCACTACACTACGGAAAACTAATGTGTGGAAAACTAAGGGTGTGACTGACTTTCGCGTGTGAGGCGAACGTGATAACCACTACACTACTGAAACTACAATACAAAAAGAGGAAGTCGTGGAAAATATTAGGAATGCCCACAAGTCTACCTCACACAATATCCCAAATTGAGTACCACAGAAAGAGCCATAATACCCATTAAAAACTAGCGGTCAAACAGGAAAATGGTTCCAATCGTTTTTCCACCATTCATATTCCCCACGGGGGATTTTAAAAACACTTGAAATAAGGGCTGTGTTTCTTGTCAGCTTACCCTGGCATGGTAAACTATTTGAATCATTATGGACCTCAGACCACACATAGCAGGAATGTATTCAGAGCGCCCAAGCTAGCCACACATGCAGAGTGCGTTACGCGACTAAAAAAGGTATGTCTGAATAGCAAATATTGAGAAGTGCGAAGGAAAAGCATGAATTCCGAAATTGGGACAGAGTCCTAAGTGAATAGGCTTACCGTCCAATTTTTTTAAATATGTTTCCGCCCGGTCTCGAACCGGGGACCTTTCGCGTGTTAAGCGAACGTGATAACCACTACACTACAGAAACCTAATGAGAGGAATTCAAAGGGTGTGACTGACTTTGGCTGGGTGGGACATTTATCGCTCTCAGAACCTAATGAAATCAGAAATTACTTAGTCCATTAATTAAGCAATAAGGCTTGAGAAGCCGGGAATTATTGTGTGCCGCCGGCTCTTGGAAGAGGCTTGGTGGTTCAAAACTTCTTCCATTTAAGAGTGATGGAAGCCACTGTGTTCTTGGGTACCTTCAATGCTGCAGAAATGACCAATCATTTGAATTTACCACAGGTGGACTCCAATCAAGTTAAAGAAATATCTAAGGATGATCAATGGAAACAGGATGGACCTGAGCTCAATTTCCAGCCTCATAGCAAAGGGTCTGAAAACGTATGTAAATACGTTTTTTTTTAAATATTTTTTTCATTAATAAAAACTATATGTTATCGCTTTGTCATTATGGGGTATTGTGTATAGTACCCATTAAAAACTAGCGGTCACATCAAGCAGCTGTAATGACAGAAAATAATCTAGGTAGACTGCAAGGTTTAGACAAAACTCAACTGTTTCAAACCAAATGCTAGCCTCTGGGCATTGGGAAATATTGAATATTACAAAATGTTTCCGCACGGTTTCGAACCGGGGACCTTTCGCGTGTGAGGCGAACGTGATAACCACTACACTACGGAAACCTAATGTTTGGAAAACTAAGGGTGTGACTGAATTTCGCGTGTGAGGCGAACGTGATAACCACTACACTACTGAAACTACAATACAAAAAGAGGAAGTCGTGGAAAATATTAGGAATGCCCACAAGTCTACCTCACATAATATCCCAAATTGAGTACCACAGAAAGAGCCATAATACCCATTAAAAACTAGCGGTCAAACAGGAAAATGGTTCCAATCGTTTTTCCACCATTCATATTCCCCACGGGGGATTTTAAAAACACTTGAAATAAGGGCTGTGTTTCTTGTCAGCTTACCCTGGCATGGTAAACTATTTGAATCATTATGGACCTCAGACCACACGTAGCAGGAATGTATTCAGAGCGCCCAAGCTAGTGTGGGAGAAATTGGTTATGTGGGAGAGATTATATACATGATTTGGTAACACAAGAGAAAGGTATCAAATCAAATCAAATCAAATCAAATTTATTTATATAGCCCTTCGTACATCAGCTGATATCTCAAAGTGCTGTACAGAAACCCAGCCTAAAACCCCAAACAGCAAGCAATGCAGGTGGAGAAGCACGGTGGCTAGGAAAAACTCCCTAGAAAGGCCAATACCTAGGAAGAAACCTAGAGAGGAACCAGGCTATGTGGGGTGGCCAGTCCTCTTCTGGCTGTGCCGGGTGGAGATTATAACAGAACATGGTCAAGATGTTCAATGTTCATAAATGACCAGCATGGTCGAATAATAATAAGGCAGAACAGTTGAAACTAGAGCAGCAGCACAGTCAGGTGGAAGTTGAAACTGGAGCAGCAGCATGGCCAGGTAGACTGGGGACAGCAAGGAGTCATCATGTCAGGTAGTCCTGGGGCATGGTCCTAGGGCTCAGGTCAGTTGAAACTGGAACAGCAGCATGGCCATGTGGACTGGGGACAGCAAGGAGTCATCATGTCAGGTAGTCCTGGGGCATGGTCCTAGGGCTCAGGTCCTCCGAGAGAGAGAAAGAAAGAGAGAAGGAGAGAATTAGAGAACGCACACTTAGATTCACACAGGACACCGAATAGGACAGGAGAAGTACTCCAGATATAACAAACTGACCCCAGCCCCCCGACACATAAACTACTGCAGCATAAATACTGGAGGCTGAGACAGGAGGGGTCAGGAGACACTGTGGCCCCATCCGAGGACACCCCCGGACAGGGCCAAACAGGAAGGATATAACCCCACCCACTTTGCCAAAGCACAGCCCCCACACCACTAGAGGGATATCTTCAACCACCAACTTACCATCCTGAGACAAGGCTGAGTATAGCCCACAAAGATCTCCGCCACGGCACAACCCAAGGGGGGGGGGGGCGCCAACCCAGACAGGATGACCACAACAGTGAATCAACCCACTCAGGTGACGCACCCCCTCCAGGGACAGCATGAGAGAGCCCCAGCAAGCCAGTGACTCAGCCCCTGTAATAGGGTTAGAGGCAGAGAATCCCAGTGGAAAGAGGGGAACCGGCCAGGCAGAGACAGCAAGGGCGGTTCGTTGCTCCAGAGCCTTTCCGTTCACCTTCCCACTCCTGGGCCAGACTACACTCAATCATATGACCCACTGAAGAGATGAGTCTTCAGTAAAGACTTAAAGGTTGAGACCGAGTTTGCGTCTCTGACATGGGTAGGCAGACCGTTCCATAAAAATGGAGCTCTATAGGAGAAAGCCCTGCCTCCAGCTGTTTGCTTAGAAATTCTAGGGACAATTAGGAGGCCTGCGTCTTGTGACCGTAGCGTACGTATAGGTATGTACGGCAGGACCAAATCAGAGAGATAGGTAGGAGCAAGCCCATGTAATGCTTTGTAGGTTAGCAGTAAAACCTTGAAATCAGCCCTTGCTTTGACAGGAAGCCAGTGTAGAGAGGCTAGCACTGGAGTAATATGATCAAATTTTTTGGTTCTAGTCAGGATTCTAGCAGCCGTATTTAGCACTAACTGAAGTTTATTTAGTGCTTTATCCGGGTAGCCGGAAAATAGAGCATTGCAGTAGTCTAACCTAGAAGTGACAAAAGCATGGATTAATTTTTCTGCATCATTTTTGGACAGAAAGTTTCTGATTTTTGCAATGTTACGTAGATGGAAAAAAGCTGTCCTCGAAATGGTCTTGATATGTTCTTCAAAAGAGAGATCAGGGTCCAGAGTAACGCCGAGGTCCTTCACAGTTTTATTTGAGACGACGGTACAACCATTAAGATTAATTGTCAGATTCAACAGAAGATCTCTTTGTTTCTTGGGACCTAGAACAAGCATCTCTGTTTTGTCCGAGTTTAATAGTAGAAAGTTTGCAGCCATCCACTTCCTTATGTCTGAAACACATGCTTCTAGCGAGGGCAATTTTGGGGCTTCACCATGTTTCATTGAAATGTACAGCTGTGTGTCATCCGCATAGCAGTGAAAGTTTACATTATGTTTTCGAATAACATCCCCAAGAGGAAAAATATATAGTGAAAACAATAGTGGTCCTAAAACGGAACCTTGAGGAACACCGAAATTTACAGTTGATTTGTCAGAGGACAAACCATTCACAGAGACAAACTGATATCTTTCCGACAGATAAGATCTAAACCAGGCCAGAACATGTCCGTGTAGACCAATTTGGGTTTCCAATCTCTCCAAAAGAATGTGGTGATCGATGGTATCAAAAGCAGCACTAAGGTCTAGGAGCACGAGGACAGATGCAGAGCCTCAGTCCGATGCCATTAAAATGTCATTTACCACCTTCACAAGTGCCGTCTCAGTGCTATGATGGGGTCTAAAACCAGACTGAAGCATTTCGTATACATTGTTTGTCTTCAGGAAGGCAGTGAGTTGCTGCGCAACAGCCTTCTCTAAAATTTTTGAGAGGAATGGAAGATTCGATATAGGCCGATAGTTTTTTATATTTTCTGGGTCAAGGTTTGGCTTTTTCAAGAGAGGCTTTATTACTGCCACTTTTAGTGAGTTTGGTACACATCCAGTGGATAGAGAGCCGTTTATTATGTTCAACATAGGAGGGCCAAGCACAGGAAGCAGCTCTTTCAGTAGTTTAGTTGGAATAGGGTCCAGTATGCAGCTTGAAGGTTTAGAGGCCATGATTATTTTCATCATTGTGTCAAGAGATATAGTACTAAAACACTTGAGCGTCTCTCTTGATCCTAGGTCCTGGCAGAGTTGTGCAGACTCAGGACAACTGAGGTTTGGAGGAATACGCAGGTTTAAAGAGGAGTCCGTAATTTGCTTTCTAATAATCATAATCTTTTCCTCAAAGAAGTTCATGAATTTATCACTGCTAAAGTGAAAGTCATCCTCTCTTGGGGAATGCTGCTTTTTAGTTAGCTTTGCGACAGTATTAAAAAGGAATTTCGGATTGTTCTTATTTTCCTCAATTAAGTTAGAAAAATAGGATGATCGAGCAGCAGTAAGGGCTCTACGGTACTGCACGGTACCGTCCTTCCAAGCTAGTCGGAAGACTTCCAGTTTGGTGTGGCGCCATTTCCGTTCCAATTTTCTGGAAGCTTGCTTCAGAGCTCGGGTATTTTCTGTGTACCAGGGAGCTAGTTTCTTATGAGACATTTTTTTTGTTTTTAGGGGTGCAACTGCATCTAGGGTATTGCGCAAGGTTAGATTGAGATCCTCAGTTAGGTGGTTAACTGATTTTTGTCCTCTGGCGTCCTTGGGTAGGCAGAGGGAGTCTGGAAGGGCATCAAGGAATCTTTGTGTTGTCTGTGAATTTATAGCACGACTTTTGATGTTCCTTGGTTGGGGTCTAAGCAGATTATTTGTTGCAATTGCAAACGTAATAAAATGGTGGTCCGATAGTCCAGGATTATGAGGAAAAACATTAAGATCCACCACATTTATTCCATGGGACAAAACTAGGTCCAGCGTATGACTGTGACAGTGAGTGGGTCCAGAGACATGTTGGACAAAACCCACTGAGTCGATGATGGCTCTGAAAGCCTTTTGGAGTGGGTCTGTGGACTTTTCCATGTGAATATTAAAGTCACCAAAGATTAGAATATTATCTGCTATGACTACAAGGTCCGATAGGAATTCAGGGAACTCAGTGAGAAACGCTGTATATGGCCCAGGAGGCCTGTAAACAGTAGCTATAAAAAGTGATTGAGTAGGCTGCATAGATTTCATGACTAGAAGCTCAAAAGACGAAAATGTCATTTTTTTTTGTGTAAATTGAAATTTGCTATCGTAAATGTTAGCAACACCTCCGCCTTTGCGGGATGCACGGGGGATATGGTCACTAGTGTAGCCAGGAGGTGAGGCCTCATTTAAAACAGTAAATTCATCAGGCTTAAGCCATGTTTCAGTCAGGCCAATCACATCAAGATTATGATCAGTGATTAGTTCATTGACTATAATTGCCTTTGAAGTAAGGGATCTAACATTAAGTAGCCCTATTTTGAGATGTGAGGTATCATGATCTATTTCAGTAATGACAGGAATGGAGGTGGTCTTTATCCTAGTGAGATTGCTAAGGCGAACACCGCCATGTTTAGTTTTGCCCAACCTAGGTCGAGGCACAGACACGGTCTCAATGGTGATAGCTGAGCTGACTACACTGACTGTGCTAATGGCAGACTCCACTATGCTGGCACACATATGGGTTGATTTCCTGTTCTGGTAAAGTGCATTGTCTGTTGTGTGGGGCAGGAAGCGGATGGAGGCTGTGGGGGTATGGGATAGCTGAGAAACACTCCTAGACCAGCTGGGCATACAAGGATCAAAGGGATAGAAAAAGGAGGGGGGTCAGCCAAATGACCAACTGATGGATTACAGACATCAATCGCAGGGACAAAGCAAGCCTATAGCATAGAGGAATGTATAGTATTTTTAGGGCAGCTGGACACACTAAACTAGAGATAAAGACATACAAAGGGACACATGGAGTTAATTACAGGGTATGAACACAGGCCACAGGAAAGGGGGATGTATATTATCTTTAGGTCAAAGCAAGGGTCTGGTCACCATTAGGATCTAATGGAAAGCAGATGTGGGCGTTACTGGGCTGAACAAGCAGGATGCACGGATTGGAATGTAACTGTATTTGCATTGGGGGATGAACTGATGATGTATGCATGGATATAAAAGGGAGAGCCAGGGCGCTGGAAGTGGTGTGGGTCCCGCGGGGCTCTCTGGCTTATGATACGGGTGTATTAAAAGTCTATCATTGAATTCAAAGTTCTTGGTTGTCATATTTGAACCGATTTTCCACTACAGATTTGGCGAGCTTTGCCAGGAGAATTTGGGACTAAAAAAACGTTCTTGGCTGGCAGCGGGATCTTTGGACGATCAGGGCAAACAAGGGTGGCCACCCAGCTAAAGGTAAGAAAACAGTGAAATGTTTGCGTAGATCGCTTCAGAGATCCTGCCTCAGCAAGAGGAGCGTCAAGTAGGTCTCTCTCTCAAATTTCCTAAAACTATAGAAACGAAAGAACTTTTTGAAATTCAATGAATTTGCATGCATGTGTGTAAGCTTGGGAATTGTATAATGAATGTGCATGTTTGGTAAATAAATAAGCGGGGGCTGTGAACTTTGCTGGTGTCGGGTGCGTGATTCGGACGGCCCCCTCGTTTGGTCATTCGCAGGGGACTGTTGTGTGAGCTGACTGGTGCGAGTGTTTAGCGCTCTCTGGCAGAGTGGTTGGAATCAGGCACAGGGTTATAGCTGTCTGTTTATATGTTTAGAAAATAGATAAGTAGTAAGATAGATAAAATATTCATGGCTACCGCTTCAAGGAAAAGGTCTGTACGGATGGGTATTTAGTAAATAGATACACATGGCTACCGCTTTGAAATGAAGGTCTGTTACGGGTGAATATTTAGAATACAGAAAGAACGTTAGCCTGATTGTGCGACGTTCAACTGAAAAAGGAAATCCTGCGATACCGCTTCAAAATATTTACCAGAAGGTCTGTATGGGTAAGGTTACTTTATTGATAAGCAATCCTGCGATACCGCTTCAAAATATTTACCAGAAGGTCTGTATGGGTAGGCTACTTTATTGATAAGTAGATAGGGAAATATTCGTGGCTACCGCTCTATGAAAGAGGTCTGAAACGGACGGATATTTAGAACACAGGAAGAACGCCAGCCTGATTGTGCGACGTTCAACTGCAAAAAGAAATCCTATAATCTAGACTTATGTAGAGGAAGTGAATTAAGTCAATAAAGAAATTATAGGTCGTTTTTAGGTAAAAACGAAGGGTATGAGTGAAAAATCCTATAGGATAATACCAGTTTATGTAGAGGAAGAGAATTAAGTTAGGTAAGAAACTATAGGTCGTTTTTAGGTAAAAACGAAGGGTGTATGTGAAACGAATGTGAATAAAGAAATTGAATGAATGAAAATAAACGAATGAATGACAATTCTTTGTGATAAATAAAGAGATAAGAAAGTGCATTACATTATAAATAAGCTGAATTAGAAGGAAAATTATATGAAATAGGATTTAATACACTGAATAAAGTTAAAGTAATAGTATAAGCAAAGATAAAAACACAGTGATATTTGAGGTGCTGTACTAGAATAAGACATTAAGGCTTCTGTAGAATTCAGTAATACAGTTGTAGACATTATAGAATAGGTTTTACTAGGGGTATTAAGTGATGTGAATAAACTATTATTTGAGAAAGTAGGGTAGATCTGCCTTGGGAAATAGTAAATAAAGTGTATAATGCGATGGGAGTATTTAGGGGAAATAAATAAGTGACATGGAAACAAACGGACTGTTTCTCCCTGGAATATAGAGATAGCGAAATGTAATAAAGCCATAGAGACGCTGAAAGACGCGAATGTTAATTCTGCCAATTCAATTTGAATATGAAGGAGCAAACCAGATAATGTAGGGTAACATTGCCCGGTAAACAGGAATGAATTGGAACAATCACATGAAACCATAACAAAAAGTTTAACTTACCAGCGTTTTAATGTTAATTAACATTCTATCATCAGAAATGCATTACGATGGGGGAAGCGTAAGAAGTTGTAGATCAGGGCTAACTAGTGTGGGGGAAAATTAGTGTAAGATGACACTGGAATGTGGTAGCACCCTTTTCAAAAGAACAGTGGCAGCGTAGCCTAGTGGTTAGAGCGTTGGACTAGTAACCGGAAGGTTGTGAGTTCAAACCCCCGAGCTGACAAGGTACAAATCTGTTGTTCTGCCCCTGAACAGGCAGTTAACCCACTGTTCCCAGGCCGTCATTGAAAATAAGAATGTGTTCTTAACTGACTTGTCTGGTTAAATAAAGGTAAAAAAAAAAAAGGTTATGATGAATGGAGTTTTCTCCAAGCGGTGTATAGTCTCTGATTTATCAAAAAGTGGTTCATAGAGTACAGTTTATATGTGATAAAATACGTACTAGATCACGTTTTACCTAACTTCTAGTAAGGTACCGATGTAATTTACAAATAGCCCCACTTGGAGTCGTTTTGTATTAAAATGGTGGTTTCAATGGCGATTGAATGCGTGGAGGAAGTTGCTGTTAGCGATAAAATACGGAAAATAAACGTATATGAGAAATCATAAACGTGGTAAGATTAGTTAAGAAGAAGAGCAAATTGTAGTATATGGGTGTTTTCAATTTCTAAGGGTAGGATACAGATGGCCGAGCAGGGAGGAATTGTGTGTTCCGTGCATGGCTGGAGCTTTTATTGCATGCTTGGGAAAAGTGAGGGGATTTTTTAGCAGCTTGCTGATTTAGGTGGCATGGTGAATGTTGACGAAATGTACATTTCTTTTCCAAAAGAAAAGGGGTTACATTTTCAATGGTTTTTTCAATTCAGTTTTAGACTGGGTATGCAGAAGGATGGAAGTGCTTTTGAAAGTGTGGTTAAGATGTTTCTAAAGAAAAGAGAGTGAATACATTATAATGGTGTAAAATGCCCTGAACCTTAAGAATTTCCCGTGAAGACTGATCAACTTCACTAGAAATGGTTGGAACAGGTGGGATTTAATTATAAAATGATTGAGCAATACCAGTCTCTATTCAAAGTGTACCATCACTTTGAAATTCTATTATTTCCTTGGGAAAAAGATGAAGAGAGGTAATCTTGAATTGACTAGTTATTAAAATAGGTTTATTTTTATTAAACATGGGTTCATAGTTGAGATTATCAGTTCCCTGGGGTTATGGTCTTTGGGTAAATACAAAATGTGCTTTGTTCATTCTACATATAAAATGGAAATATATGTAAACAAGGGATAACAGTTATGTCAAATAGTTTATTGAGGTAGGATTCTCTGCAAGGGTTATGTTGATAACTACATAATCGGTAGCTCATCTGAGAGATTGCCAGTAGAATAAGGGAGTTATCATAGAATGTGATTATCACCACAACAAGTGTGTGTGTGGAACTCTACCCCACCCTACCGGCTGAATAGTGAAGGACAACTGTGTCTGATGACCTGTGAACTGTATCTGGAATGAGATGTGTCTGGAAGAAGAAAGACTAGGGGGGATTAGGGTAATGACCTTTTGTTACCAGGCCACTCATGATAGAAAAACAGAGGCAAAAAGGTGCATGATAAAATAGATGTTACTGGTACTAAAAGTTTTTAGTATAATGTTAATTATTAAAGGGATGATGAACTAAATTGAGTAGGTAAAATTTGAGTTAAAGTAAACACTAAGGACTATTATCCTGAATATTGGATTGGATAATTTATAAACAACATTTAGTTATGTTTTAAATATAGGAAAACTCTGGAAACTAATCCTGAGACAGGTTGGTTGACAGAACTCGCAGAATATTAGATTAAAGGTTTTTGTTTATTTTATTTTACAAATATCATTGTAATTGGAGTGATACTTTGGAATGACATAAGTAATTGAATAAAAAGGATAGTTTGTTGTGTGATAACACCCAAGGATGAAGAAGACATTATAAATAGTGGTAATTTATTGCAAATATGCAGTTATTATAATTTACTTTACTATTTTTCTTGTTTGATCAATTTATTTGTGTTTTGAGGAAAATAAGTGTCTGAGGGGAGACTGATATAAATTGACTAAAAATGATTTGAGAATGTTTAGGTATGTATCAAACTATGGAAGGAATTTAGGAGTAGTGACTTATGTGTTATGGGTTAGAAACTGTAACTACATTGGGGATTCATATGAAGGTTATGATAACAAGGGGGGGTGTTATTTCTAGAAACAATGTATATTAATAGACAAGATCATTCACAGAAAAGGAAGGACAGTTGGTCTTGTAGAAATATAGGGACAATTCTAAGGGTAGATAGAACATTACACACACCTAGATTATGGTAAAAGTAATAAGTAGTGACATTTTGAAGAAGCTTAGGACTTAGTTTTGTTAGGATTGGATATTCTTTCAACTGGAAGATACTTGACTGAGTACATGTTATTCTTACAGCAGTTGCTGTAGGGACCATAACTTGGATATCATTATGAATATTTTTGTGGCAAGAGGTTAGGTATTTGAGACAGAATGTTTACATAACAGAATGTTTACATAGGGCTGTTATTTAAGAAAGTCTGTTGTCAGGAAATAACCCATGTGTTAGTATGTATGTTTTCAGGAGAAGAGTACATAAGACGCCAGATGGAAGGGCATGGGCTGAATTCTGGAGACTGAGTGTACATCAAGATACACCAGGCTGGGGATATACTTCGTACAGCACCTGCAGTGGTAAAGATCGTCATGTCTCTCTTTGATGGGTGCATAAGTTTCACAAGAAGTAAGGTCCAGCTGAATAACGGGTGAGCTTGAAAACACCATGACAGAGGACGTGAAACAAAACAAAAGAGAGAGAGAGAGAAACTAGATTCTACTGTAGACATACTGAGTTGAGTTTGGGGGTTATTTGGTTTATTTGATAATGTATCATGTGAATAAGGATAGATATTAGGTTAGTTGGACCTAAACCACATGTTGAAGGCTCGATGTGGAAGCCCATTCAGTGTTGAATTACTTCAAGAAGAAATAATGTTGATTAAGGTTATGCACATGCTTATCAGTTGATATAGAGCAAATAGGGAACTAAGTAAAAAATGACATGATTTGGGAACACCTCTCAGAACCTGTGGCCGAAAGGGGAAGACTGGATAAAAGCATGAGGAAGCTAATTAGGGCCTCCATTTTTGTAGAGTCCAGCAGAAACACATCCTGAAAGCATAGAGTCGGGTGAAGAGAGAGTGGGAATTGTCATGGTCTTAGATTTCAGTATATGAATACAGTCATGCATAACACATAACATTGTCAATACTGTTATGTTGTGTCTTTTGTTTTCTAAGTCTTTTGTTTAGGAAACCAGATGGAGAAGGGTTCTCCAGCTTCAGCTGGAATGTCAGTTTGTGTGATGAGTGATGGAAGTAAGAGAATGTATGGTGTAATCATAGAACAGAGGCCATAAGTCTTTAAGTATGAATGCCCCACAGAAAGAAGGCACAAACCTGAACCAGGACGAGAGGTTCCACATCTGATGATTGAAGGAGAGCAGAAGGACCTCTCCCAGTGATACCAGGAGATCCAGTCTACGGTCGAGTGTTCCGAAGGAAGTGGGATCAGCCGAGGAGAGAAGGACCCTACGAGGTGGCAACGGCCACAGTCACGGCCGTCCAAGTGAAAAGAAGCAAGACGTGGTATCATCTAAACCACTGCACCCGAGTCCCGACGGAGAGAAGGACACAACCATACAGAGATGGGGACACAAAGGATGCTGATTCACCAGAGAGGACCCCGGAGGGAGCAGGAGCAGCGGAATCGATTAAAGCGCCGGGGAGGAATCAAGAAAATGGCAGACCAAATACAACGAGTGCATCAGCTAACACACTCCGAAGAAGCACCAGGGGAAAAGAGCCTGAAAAGAAAAGAGACAAACGACCAAAGTTTCCTCCAGTATGGCCAGAAAGCCCAGAAGTGGGAGGGGGTAACATGTCTGCTACTCCTGGTGATATACCTGTTGGGGCAGACCTCTTTGACAGAAGCCCTCTACAGTGGGACCCTGAGGTATCGCCTAAAGAATGGGAACATCTCTTCCCTGAAATGGATGCCTTCCCAGATGGAAGCCAAGTTCGGCCTGAGGAGGGAACAACAGACAAAGAAAGTGGATGAGGAGCACCAACCAAGAGCAGAGGGAGAAATCGTGCAAGGAAGAACAGAAATCCTGCAAGATGAAAGAAATGGGGATTTCCCTACAATTGACTTTTCAGCTCTTACCTGATCTCCATAATGAACAATTGGAATTAGGACCACGAAAGAACAGTGACAATGACAGAATAAGAGCGACTGAGGACAATACGAAGATGATGCACGCACTCACAATCAAGATGAATGATAAAAGCAGGAAGAGAAGAGAGGAACCTGTCGAACGAGGTAAAAAGACAGGACCTGTTGATAGGTTTAAGTTTCATGTTCCTTCACAACTTCTAACAGAACCAGGGGAACAGAGGACAGTTTCTGTATGGAAGAAGAAACCTGTACCGGAGGAGCCACTCTGTGGATGGACGCATCATATAACAAAGGGAGAAGCTGTTTGGGACCTCAAAGGATGTGACCTGACACATCAGAGCCAAAAGGATTCTTTAATGAGATTTGGAATTCTTTTTCAAACTCAAATGATATATCTCATGACAAGAACATTGCCAAGATGACAGATATAGATGTATCAGACTCAGAATCGTTCAGAGGCACCACACAGGAAGAAGAGGTGAAAAACGAATGTACCTGAACTTGCATCGTTTGAAGAAATGTGTTAAATGTAAAATGTTCAATATTCAGAGAAAGTATTCTATTCCCTTGTGTGACATAGAATGTAGGATTGCCCATGGTAGTACTAGAGGAAGAACCATGTTGAATGTGACTGGGTTGGGTGACAAGGATTGTGCTGTCTATAACATTTGAACTGAATTAAATGGACCTTTGTTAGATGGAAACACTGTGATTAGAGGAATATATGAATGTTTTTACAGCCATAACACCGAAGATGTAGGTAACACCACTGTAGAATGTGATACTATTTGGGTACTAGAGACTACAGGGGTTGATAGCGAATAGAAAAGGGTTGTGTGGTAAAAACAAACTGTTGAATGTACTGCCAGATGGATGGATTGGGTCTTTGTACCTTAGAGCAATTCAACAGGTAACCATTATTAAATCACCCCATGATGACTGTGTTAACTCTAGAGTTAAGAGGGCGTATGAGAAAGACGCTGAGGTATACTTTGATGCAATTGGACAGCCTAGAGGGGTACCTCGGGAGTTCAAGGCAAGAGATGAAGTTAAATCTGGATTTGAATCTATATTTTTGTGGATAACACCAAATAAGAACTTAGCGTGGATTAATTATATATACTATAACCAACAGAGATACATTAACTATACTGACTAGGCTCTAACTGCGTTGGGGGAACAGGTACAGGCTACCAGTAAAATGTCTTGGCAAAATAGACAGGCTCTCAATTGGCTTTTGGCAGAGAAGGGTGGAGTTTGTGTTATGTTCGGGGATGATTGTTGCACCTTTATTCCCAATAACACTGCGCCTAATGGATCCTTTGCAATCGCTATGGCTAAACTTAAAGGGTTACGAGCAGAGGTTAAGGCAAATGCTGGGGTTGACTCTCATGTTTGGGATTGGTTGGACTTAGCATTGGGGAAATGGGGAGCCATGTTTGCTAGGATGACCTTTATGCTGGGAGGGGGATATTGTCTCAGGGTATTGTATTTTGTTGTGTTTTACCCTGGGTGAAATCACTTGTGATCCAGACAACGGTTAAACAGATGTTTGTAAGTAGAGCTGACACTCTGGTGATAGTTAATCCTGTGCCGGGTAGGCCAGGCCTCTATACTGATGGGAATGGACAGTTATGCAATGTGGTTGGTGGACCCCTTGACTGCCCTTTTGGGTAATCCAAACTGCCTGTATGGAGTGGTCTCTGGAGGTGGTTACACTTGCCAGGGTTTTCCTAAGGATGGTTTACATGTATATGCTGACATTCCAAATTCATAGGACAGTCAACTGATACGTATCCACAAAAAGGGTATTTTCCATAGTAAATACAGGGGTACTATGTATGGTTTTAATATTTCTATTTTGCTTATGGTCTTGTGTTTTGTATGTTTTGTTGAATGTTTTTGATAGGTATATCAATGACTGTTTCTTTTAATTAGAAGTTGGTTTTGCCTTCTAAATACTAGGTTAATTTCAAAACATGAAGGTAACAGTGGGATATCCCGGTTATAAGTGTCTATGGACCATGTCCTTAATCTTTTAACAGAGGTTGGTATCATGTTTGTTGGAGAGGTGTCTGAGAGGGAGGATCATGTTGATAGCTTAAATTTAGAATAATGTTGTGTCAATTTTATTTTGATTTATTATTTATTTTTATTTTTTTTCACATAAACTAAGATAGCCTTGCCTGAGGTTATGTGCTTATGCTTCAACAAAATGTAATGTATTCTTTTTTGTTGTTTCTATACTTAACTGGATCTTTTACTCTTATGAAATACTAGAGATGTTTGGTTCAGTTGGTATTATATGTGTTACTCTGTTTTTATATTTTTTATTGTCTATCACAGGTATTCTCATTCACCATCCTAGGGTTACATTTGTATTATTATGGGGCTATTTAGCCCCAGAGGGGGGTTATGTGGGAGAAATTGGTTATGTGGGAGAGATTATATACATGATTTGGTAACACAAGAGAAAGGTACACATATGGGTTCATTTCCTGTTCTGGTAAAGTGCATTGTTTGTTGTGTGGGGCAGGAAGCGGATGGAGGCTGTGGGGGTATGGGATAGCTGAGAAACACTCCTAGACCAGCTGGGCATACAAGGATCAAAGGGATAGAAAAAGGAGGGGGGTCAGCCAAATGACCAACTGATGGATTACAGACATCAATCGCAGGGACAAAGCAAGCCTATAGCATAGAGGAATGTATAGTATTTTTAGGGCAGCTGGACACACTAAACTAGAGATAAAGACATACAAAGGGACACATGGAGTTAATTACAGGGTATGAACACAGGCCACAGGAAAGGGGGATGTATATTATCTTTAGGTCAAAGCAAGGGTCTGGTCACCATTAGGATCTAATGGAAAGCAGATGTGGGCGTTACTGGGCTGGACAAGCAGGATGCACGGATTGGAATGTAACTGTATTTGCATTGGGGGATGAACTAATGATGTATGCATGGATATAAAAGGGAGAGCCAGGGCGCTGGAAGTGGTGTGGGTCCCGCGGGGCTCTCCGGCTTATGATACGGGTGTATTAAAAGTCTATCATTGAATTCAAAGTTCTTGGTTGTCATATTTGAACCGATTTTCCACTACACTAGCCACACATGCAGAGTGCGTTACGCGACTAAAAAAGGTAAGTCTGAATAGCAAATATTGAGAAGTGGGTTCAAAGGGTGCGGCTGACTTTGGCTGGGTGGGACATTTATCGCTCTCAGAACCTAATGAAATCAGAAATTACTTAGTCCATTAATTAAGCAATAAGGCTTGAGAAGCCGGGAATTATTGTGTGCCGCCGGCTCTTGGAAGAGGCTTGGTGGTTCAAAACTTCTTCCATTTAAGAGCTATGGAAGCCACTGTGTTCTTGGGTACCTTCAATGCTGCAGAAATGACCAATCATTTGAATTTACCACAGGTGGACTCCAATCAAGTTGAAGAAACATCTAAGGATGATCAATGGAAACAGGATGAACCTGAGCTCAATTTCCAGCCTCATAGCAAAGGGTCTGAAAACGTATGTATATAAGTAAAAAAAAAAAATGTTTTCATTAATAAAAACTATATGTTATCGCTTTGTCATTATGGGGTATTGTGTATAGTACCCATTAACAACTAGCGGTCACATCAAGCAGCTGTAATGACAGAAAACAATCTACATTTTTGCTTGTTTTACCTTGGATTATATTGCCATTTATTTGGATATATCCATTATAATGTCCCTGATAAATGAATTTGCCTGGGCCAGAGAAGCTGTCAGTCTGGTCACATTTATACAGATCGCACGGAGGAGGTCCCCCAAAAAACGGCAACATTGATCCACAGGTCGGAGAGGTAGACAGCAAGGTTTAGACAAACCTCAACTGTTTCAAACCAAATGTTAGCCTCTGGGCATTGGGAAATATTGAATATTACAAAATCTTTCCACCCGGTTTCGAACCAGGGACGTTTCACGTGTGAGGCAAACGTGATAACCACTACACTACGGAAACCTAATGTGTGGAAAACTAAGGGTGTGACTGACTTTCGCGTGTGAGGCGAACGTGATAACCACTACACTACTGAAACTACAATACAAAAAGAGGAAGTCGTGGAAAATATTAGGAATGCCCACAAGTCTACCTCACATAATATCCCAAATTGAGTACCACAGAAAGAGCCATAATACCCATTAAAAACTAGCGGTCAAACAGGAAAATGGTTCCAATCGTTTTTCCACCATTCATATTCCCCACGGGGGATTTTAAAAACACTTGAAATAAGGGCTGTGTTTCTTGTCAGCTTACCCTGGCATGGTAAACTATTTGAATCATTATGGACCTCAGACCACACGTAGCAGGAATGTATTCAGAGCGCCCAAGCTAGCCACACATGCAGAGTGCGTTACGCGACTAAAAAAGGTATGTCTGAATAGCAAATATTGAGAAGTGCGAAGGAAAAGCATGAATTCCGAAATTGGGACCGAGTCCTAAGTGAATAGGCTTACTGCCCAATTTTTTTAAATATGTTTCCGCCCGGTCTCGAACCGGGGACCTTTCACGTGTTAAGCGAACGTGATAACCACTACACTAGAGAAACCTAATGAGAGGAATTCAAAGGGTGTGACTGACTTTGGCTGGGTGGGACATTTATCGCTCTCAGAACCTAATGAAATCAGAAATTACTTAGTCCATTAATTAAGCAATAAGGCTTGAGAAGCCGGGAATTATTGTGTGCCGCCGGCTCTTGGAAGAGGCTTGGTGGTTCAAAACTTCTTCCATTTAAGAGTGATGGAAGCCACTGTGTTCTTGGGTACCTTCAATGCTGCAGAAATGAACAATCATTTGAATTTACCACAGGTGGACTCCAATCAAGTTAAAGAAATATCTAAGGATGATCAATGGAAACAGGATGGACCTGAGCTCAATTTCCAGCCTCATAGCAAAGGGTCTGAAAACGTATGTATATAAGTTTTTTTTTAAATATTTTTTTCATTAATAAAAACTATATGTTATCGCTTTGTCATTATGGGGTATTGTGTATAGTACCCATTAACAACTAGCGGTCACATCAAGCAGCTGTAATGACAGAAAATAATCTAGGTAGACTGCAAGGTTTAGACCAAAACTCAACTGTTTCAAACCAAATGCTAGCCTCTGGGCATTGGGAAATATTGAATATTACAAAATGTTTCCGCACGGTTTCGAACCGGGGACCTTTCGCGTGTGAGGCGAATGTGATAACCACTACACTACGGAAACCTAATGTGTGGAAAACTAAGGGTGTGACTGACTTTCGCGTGTGAGGCGAACGTGATAACCACTACACTACTGAAACTACAATACAAAAAGAGGAAGTCGTGGAAAATATTAGGAATGCCCACAAGTCTACCTCACATAATATCCCAATTTGAGAACCACAGAAAGAGCCATAATACCCATTAAAAACTAGCGGTCAAACAGGAAAATGGTTCCAATCGTTTTTCCACCATTCATATTCCCCACGGGGGATTTTAAAAACACTTGAAATAAGGGCTGTGTTTCTTGTCAACTTACCCTGGCATGGTAAACTATTTGAATCATTATGGACCTCAGACCACACGTAGCAGGAATGTATTCAGAGCGCCCAAGCTAGCCACACATGCAGAGTGCGTTACGCGACTAAAAAAGGTATGTCTGAATAGCAAATATTGAGAAGTGCGAAGGAAAAGCATGAATTCCGAAATTGGGACCGAGTCCTAAGTGAATAGGCTTACTGCCCAATTTTTTAAAATTTGTTTCGGCCCGGTCTCGAACCGGGGACCTTTCACGTGTTAAGCGAACGTGATAACCACTACACTAGAGAAACCTAATGAGAGGAATTCAAAGGGTGTGACTGACTTTGGCTGGGTGGGACATTTATCGCTCTCAGAACCTAATGAAATCAGAAATTACTTAGTCCATTAATTAAGCAATTAGGCTTGAGAAGCCGGGAATTATTGTGTGCCGCCGGCTCTTGGAAGAGGCTTGGTGGTTCAAAACTTCTTCCATTTAAGAGTGATGGAAGCCACTGTGTTCTTGGGTACCTTCAATGCTGCAGAAATGACCAATCATTTGAATTTACCTCAGGTGGACTCCAATCAAGTTAAAGAAATATCTAAGGATGATCAATGGAAACAGGATGGACCTGAGCTCAATTTCCAGCCTCATAGCAAAGGGTCTGAAAACGTATGTATATAAGTTTTTTTTAAAATATTTTTTTCATTAATAAAAACTATATGTTATCGCTTTGTCATTATGGGGTATTGTGTATAGTACCCATTAACAACTAGCGGTCACATCAAGCAGCTGTAATGACAGAAAATAATCTAGGTAGACTGCAAGGTTTAGACCAAAACTCAACTGTTTCAAACCAAATGCTAGCCTCTGGGCATTGGGAAATATTGAATATTACAAAATGTTTCCGCACGGTTTCGACCGGGACCTTTCGCGTGTGAGGCGAATGTGATAACCACTACACTACGGAAACCTAATGTGTGGAAAACTAAGGGTGTGACTGACTTTCGCGTGTGAGGCGAACGTGATAACCACTACACTACTGAAACTACAAAGACCAAAAAGAGGAAAAAAAAAAAGGTTCAGTGGAAAATATTGAGGAATTGCCACAAGTCTGACTCCATAATATCCAAATTGAGAACCACACACAGAAAGAGCCATAATAACCCATTAAAAACTAAGCGGTCAAAAACAGGAAAAATGGGTTCCCATCGTTTTTCCATCCACCAATTCATATTCCCCACGGGGATTTTAGAAAACACTTGAAAATAGGGCGGTGTTTCGTGTCATCGTTACCCTGGCATAGGTCGGGAACTAGTTGCGAATGTCATTATGGACCGCAGACCACACGTCACAGGAATTATTCAGAGGCGCCCAAGCTAGCCACACATGCAGAGTGCTCGTTACGCGACTAAAAAAGGTATGTCTGAATAGCAAATATTGAGACAGTGCGCAAAGGAAAGCATGAATTCCGAATGGGACCGAGTCCTAAGTGAATAGAGCTTACTGTCCAATTTTTTTAAAATATGGTTCCGCCCGGTCTCGAACCGGGGACCTTTCGCGTGTTAAGCGAACGTGATAACCACTACACTACAGAAAACCTAATGAGTGAATTCAAGGGTGTGACTGACTTTGGCTGGGTGGGACATTTATCGCTCTCAGAACCTAATGAAATCAGAATTACTTAGTCCATTATTAAGCAATAAGGCTTGAGAAGCCGGGAATTATTGTGTGCCGCCGGCTCTTGGAAGAGGCTTGGTGGTTCAAAACCTTCCATTTAAGAGTGATGGAAGCCACTGTGTTCTTGGGTTACCTTCAATGCTGCAGAAAAATGACCAATCATTTGAATTACCACAGTGGACTCCAATCAAGTTAAAGAATATCTAAGGATGATCAATGG